>NC_034592.1:62160326-62178644 GCF_900095145.1 Mus pahari
TCTCTCTCTCTCTCTCTCTCTCTCTCTCTCTCTTTCCCTCTCCTCTTTCTTTGAGCCTTTGGGTCTCACATTTTATCCCATAGCATGGGATGGACTTAACCACATGTACAGTTTGAACACAGGTTTGTGGTTGGATCTGATGAGGTCAAACCTAGCTTTATGGCTAATGGAAGGGTTGTTTAGTAATGACCACATTTCTTGAAACAAATGCATTTAAACAGAGGCTTTGGGGGTTTATGCATGCTCATCGGTTGGTAGCAGTCAATGATAGGGGGGGAGCTGGGACAGATGGGCTTTTCTCTAGATCCAAGCCCTGAGCTACTGCTCTTTATTTCCATCAGAGGACAGTTGTGGTGGAGGCAAAGGTCACCTACTTGGGCTTGGCTGCTACAGAATTTGTCAGCATATCTGACCCGAAGGCCCACCAGATTGAAGGCCTCTCCAGGACTGGGTTTTCAGGGTGCCTTATGCTGTGTCTTCCTAGGTGTAAAATGGCAAGCTTCTCCTCTCTCCAATGGGGTAGAAATTAAAGATAATATCAAAGAGTTTGGTGGACGAAGTGAGTGAAGAAATCTACATTCTCATCTCAGACCTTTCACGAAGGTAATAGGAATCACGAGACAAAAATACTCACAGGTGGCCCCTAGAGGCTGTAGATAAAGCTATTAACTTACTTTCAGTTATTTAATATAATGAATGCCCTGTGTACCAACTGCTTTTCTTGCGACTCTGACCAAATGCCCATTGAGAAGCATCCTGAAGGAAGAAGAGCTTGTTCTGTCTCACAGTTTTAAGACACACAGTTTGTTACTGTGGGGATGTCATGGAGGCTGGTGGTTTCATGGTGGTGGAAGTGGGAGGTAACTTGCTCACCTCTCTGTGGGCCAGGAAGAAATAATAATTAAAAAAACCCATCAAAAACGACAGGGGTAGGCTATATCTTCTCATCCTTTTCCTCAATAACTAGCTTGTTCTAGGTAGGTTCAACCTCTTATAGATTTTATGTCCTTACCAAACAGCTGAGACCCAAGGTCTCTAATATATGAACTTGTGGGATCCATTTTACATATAAACCACAAAACTCCTTACACATCATAATCTGTGTGTGTGTGTGTGTGTGTGTGTATTATATACCAAGCACATACATATATGCTTTTACATATTAGTTACACTAAGTCTTTTGTAAAGCTCTGACATGATCTTTAGGGTCACACTGAAGGCACGTGCTAGGAAAGACACACTCAGTACAGTAACCTCATTGGAGCCTTGTGATTCTTAGCTGACCAGTGATCTGAACTGTCTAACACCCAAGCCACCAGAATTCCTAGGAGGATGGATCTCTGGCCACATGTTTCATTCACTTTAAGGTTTTTTGTTTATTTGTTTGTTTATTTGTTTTCTGTTTTTTTCGAGACAGGGTTTGTCTGTGTACCTTTGGCTGTCATGGTGCTCTCTTTGCAGACCACACTGGCTTTGAACTCACAGAGATCTGCCTGCCTCTGTCTCCCGAGTGCTGGGATTAAAGGCACACGCTACCCATGCCTGGCAACCTGAAGTTTTTAAGTCAACAGGTCTTCCTCGGTGTCCTTAGTCACTGTCCTCACTGTCTTCCCGCCCAGAATGTGCTCCCTGCTGTGCAAAGCAGGATTTTCATTGATGCTTTTCCTCCCACTTCCATTGTGGTGGCTGTCACAGTCCCAGGGGTGAGTACAGTACTTCAACTGAGAAGACAGTCCTCAAACAACCCTTTTGCATCCCAGCTGACTACATGGACCCTTGAAACTCAGACCTGAGTTTGAATTCAGATCTGCAGCCAGCTGAATGATGCAAGCCACAAAAACCCATCTCAGCAAGTTCCTAGACCCCGCTGACCTTCCCATCAGGTGGGAACCTGGCTGTCTTCTCCGTGTGTTTTGGTAAAGGTTCTATGAGAGTGCTCTATAAGGCACATCACATAATGCTGGGCACAAATACAGACATCCAGTTAATGAAACACTTTCATAAGCACCCAAAACATCATACCTCAAAACCAAAGTAACGGAAACACAAGCCACAGAGGGGAAAAAAAAATTCCAGGCACGCCAGAATCCGTGCACCCAAGTAATAGTTACTTCCTAAGGTTTCCATGGGAACCATGTTTCATTCCTCCAAACATCTGTTGTGTTTGGGAACTTGGTCCACCATCCTGAAGCACATTTGTTAGACCACAGCAGTGGTGACAAATCCTATAAAGATGGATTTGATTTGGGAAAACCACCAAATGTTGTTCAGCAGGAGATAAAGTGAGAACACAGTCAACTTCTTGATAGAAACACAGTTGTGTTTATAAAGAAGCGACACGGATCTCTCTGTAGATGGCAGAAGGATCTCTCTAAAATGTCAAATGAATCACATGGCCCTTCTGCTGAAGACTGCTCAATCATTCTCTACTTCTCTTAGAGTCAAATTCAAGTCCCTCCAACTATCCTTTGAGACCCACCCTCTGTAGCCTCATGCTTGCCCGTATCCTGGTGTGCAAAGATGGCCAGTTGCTCTGACAGCTTGTCACCAGAGTCCTCTACATTCTCACCTGCAACTTTCCTTCTCTCTGGAACATTCTTGAGAATTGTCTTTCAAAGTACAGCTTGGAAGTTACCTTCTCGGCAAACCAGTTGTGATAAAGCTCTCTGAATTAGATGCTTCTTCTCCACGTGGTACCCACTTCTGCCCCAAACTTGTCACACAGGGCAGCAATCACGCTTTCCCTCTGTCCCCTTATAGACTGAAATTATGTGAATCATTATACGGTGACTCATGTCATTTTGAAGTATCCAGAATGTTTTGGTAAGGATTAGTGTTTTGTATACAGTAGGCGATCTGTTACATTGGTGGTTTGACTAAGAATGGCACCCATAGGCTCATATGTTTGAGTGCTTAGTCACCAGGGAGTGGTACTATTTGAAAGGATTAGAAGGACTGGAGCCATGGCCTTGTTGGAGTAGGTGTGGCCTTGTTAGAGGAAGTGTGTCACTGGGGGTGGGCTTTGAAGTTTCAACAGCCTGTGTGAGGTCCAGCTCACTCTCTCTGGTGGCAGATCAGGATGTAGCTCTCAACTACTTTTCCAGCACCATGCCTGCCGTGCCTGCCACCATGTTCCCTGCCATGATGATAATGGACTCAGCTGCTTCTGAACCTGTAAGCCAGCCCCTAGTGAAATGCTTTGTTTTATAAGCATTGCCTTAGTCATGGTGTCTCTTCGCAGCAACAGAACGGTGACTAAGACAGTTACATTAGTGATCGTGCCATGCAGAACTCATAGATCCCACTAAAGTGTTTGAGGTACATGGATGATGATGATGATGATGATGTGTGTGTGTGTGTGCACATATGAGTACATGTGTGTAACATAAAGAAGTGATAATGAGCTTGGGGGGGGGGAACCAGAGAGGAGTTTAAGGGGGAGAGGGAGAGGCAAGAGTAATGTAGATACAGTGGTCATGTGTGAAGTTCTCAGAAAAAAAAATAAGAAAAATTACTAACTCCCCTCCAAAACTAAGCCACAATACTTTTTAAAAAAGGAAATCATGAAATGTGGACATGCAAGAGAAGCTTAAGGAAGCATGATGTCTAAAGACAACAGGGAGTCTTGGGACCCGGAACAGGAAAGGTATTTGGTAAAGAGTCAGGAATGGTGAACAAGGGAGCCCTCTAGGAGGCAGAGTGCAGCAATGATCATGAACTCCAGCAAACACACTATGATCATGTAAGATGCTAAAAGTACGGGAAACACGGTGCAGGATACAAAGGGGGGACTACCTTTTCTCTCTCTAGGTTTCCTAGTAATATGAAACTGTTCTACACATGGCATATATGTGTGACATTCTTAAACAATCAATAAGAACAAATCACTCTCTAATGTGTAGGGAGCTGGAGAGATGGCTCCAGTTAAGAGTACTGGCTGCTCTTCCAGAGGACCTAAGGTCGGTTCCCAGCACCCGCACCAGGCAGCATGAGACCGTCAGTAACTCCAGCTCTGGGGGATGCTCTAGGGGATCCAATGCCATCTTCTGGCTTCTATGCTCACCCGTTCTCATGCGTTCACACACCCAGACACATAATTAAGAAAACAAGTCTTTAAAATAAAATGCAATGAAAAGTGAAAAAATGTTCTAAAAATAAGATGTACTTAAAAAATAGTACCTGGTTGGATGTTGATAGAGGTCCTCTACTTTCCACAACACCTAAAGGTGTTGGAGACAAACACTGAGCCATAAGCCAAAGTTCCCCCCTCTTTTGAGAAACTTCTGACCTTTTGCAATGACAGTGGATAGAACACCAAGATCAGATAATAGTAACTGCAAACCTTCCAGGAAAAAACACAGAATGTCCCCTGAGATAAGAGTAGATCCCTTGTTCCTGGGCAGGTATGCAGAGCCACCCCCGCCCCTGGGCGGAGGCAGGAGCAAGTTTCTCCCTCTTTACTTCCTCCTTCTCACAGCCTATATTCTGTAACCCTTTCCCCAATAAACAGACCTTGACAAAAATTGCAGGGTCTTCTCCATCTTTCCTGCCCATCCTTTTTCAGGCATGGTCCCCCTCGGACCCCCCGAATACCTGGGTCCTGCGGGTTGGGACATAAAGGAAACATAGAAACCCTCCCTAAAACTCAATATTGAAACTGAGGAATTTTGTCAAGTATTAGACAGATGCAATGGTATCTACAAACAAACCAAACAAAAACAACAAAACAAAATTGGCTTTATAGTGCTTAAAGACAGGAAAGATTTGTTCTTCAAGCCGCCCCACGAGGGTGCTGTTCCTTCTCCGGTGTCAAAGCACTCTCCCAGAGACCTGGCATCTGTACTAATCAGAAAATTAATCCCTTCCCTGTCCTCTGACTTCTGAGCGGCACCTACTTCTGAGGAATTAACTTTCACCCCGGGGGCTTGGGGAAGTTATTGCAGGTAAAGCCCTGACTGAGGGTGGGGACAGGAACTGCTGTAACTATTACTGTCAACACCCAGGAGCGGTACCCCACAGTGTGTGCTGGTAGGAGATTCTTCCTGCACTTTACGATTATCATCTTTGCCTGTACTTTCTTGGACTTGATTCATGCAGCAAATAGTTCCTGCGTGCAGCCCGTGTGCCACGTCCTGTGCCAGCACTAGGGTAGCCATGGCAAAGCAGGCACGTAGACAACCCAGCTCTCTCTAGGGTCAGTGACCTAGAATCTGGTGGGGCCCGACAGAGGGAAGGATGTCATTACAGGGTCACACTAGGTCCGCCTGCCTTGCTCGATGCTTAGGAGCTGAACACATCAGCTTGCTCTCCTTTTTGTGAATATAACCAAGGGGATTCCAGGAGCTATCAGTGGACTGGCAGAGGCCCTAGGAGACACGGAAAGCTTGTGACTTGGTCCACACTCTGTCTTAAAAATCGAAGAGAATGAACTCTGATAATACCCCAGGCATGGGCCATTACCCCCCAGAAATCTCATGCTTAGTCTTCAAAAGATGCAGTAAGAAAAAGAGGAAGAGGAGGAGGAGAAGGAGGAGGAGGAGGAGGAGGAGGAGGAGCCATATTGCAATTGGAGCAAAGACCATTCAGGCAAATGGGTTCGGCTGGAACTCACAAACAAGCAAAAGAAGAAATAACAAGGTGAAGCCATTCTTGTGTCAAGGAAACCATGCAATGGTTTGGAGCTGGAACCTCCCCAAAGGCTTGTGGGTTAAATGCTCTAGCAGTGGCATTGTTGGGAGGTGGGGGAAAGTTTAGGAGAGAGAGATGTTGTTGGGGAAGTAGGTCACTGGGGCCTGCCCTTGAAGGGGATACTGGGACTCTGTCCCTTTCCTCTTTCTTCTTGGCCCCTGGACTCATGAGGAGAGTCACTTTCTGTACCACAGGCCCTTCATGGCAATACTCTGCCTTTATCCCAGGGGTAAGGTGGCAGGGCCTAGAGACTGCAGAGAACTGTCTGGAACTGTGAGCCAAGACAAACCTTTCCTTCATTGAGCAGTTTTCCCTAGGCATTTTGTCACTGCGACAAAAGCGAACACATCACCCCCTCAGAGCGATAGGACTAGCTCTCTGAGGTTCACTCCTCACCAGACACCACACAGTTTCCCGTATGGCGCATTACCGTGACGCTCTCTTGGTATCTTGTTTACCTACTCGTGTTTTCTGCTAGAGTATAATAAATAGCACTTATCTTTCCACTGCTCAATCCTTGCCAGCTAGAACAGCACGGGTCACAATGAAGTGAAGGTGGTCGAAAGGGGTCACATGATTCTATGTACATGAGCTTCCTAGTGAAATCAGAGTCACAGGCAAAGGGGTAGTTGCCATGGATGACAGGGAGCTGAGTTAAATGTGCTGTGGATGTTGTCTCAGGTTGGGAGACAGAGAGTGGTGAGGGCTGTGCAACAATGTGAAGCACTTAGACCCACTGAACTGAGTGCTGAAAAATGGCTGGAATAGTAAGTTCCATGTCGTGCTTGTTTTTGCCACAAGTACAAAGGAATAAAAAAGAACCCTGTCCCAGACTTAGAGGGATGAGCTGAGTCTCGGAAAGGGAAGGATGGATGGGTCACTGGAGGTCAGTCCCTGTCAGGAGGGGCAAAGCTACAACATCAGGAATTGTCATCAGGAGAGGTCTGGCCACAGAGTTGCTTAGAGGGTTTGTGCAAACAAGTCCTTCTGCACAGAGAGAGCCGGAAGTCAGGCAAGGACACACCTCTCACAGAGGCTCTACATCTCCACCCCACTTCTCCCTTGCTCTGAGCCTGTTTAGGGCAGGAAGGAAGAATAAGAAAATAAAAGAAGCTCATTGTAAACTCTCTTGGCAACAGGCTTCTAACTTCAGGAAAAGAAGGCAATATATAAATACTCAATACCTCACTGTATCAGAAGATGCATCTAAGACCACCTTTGTCCAGGAGTGAAGACTGACTGGCTCAATGGATGAGGGAAAAGGGAAGTGGACAGGAAAGAAGAAATTAGCATTTGATCCCATGCTAGGAGTCCAGCTCTTTCACTCTTCCATCCAGAGGAGATTTTCCTCAGAGTTTAGGAGATTCCTCACGGGAGACTCATCTCTCTCCTCTCTCTTCAGGAGGCTCCTTAACTCTAGTAGTGGGAGGCTTCACACAATGTCTGGAAAGAGATCTTTGAAGCCAGCCCCCCTTCCTTCCACACAAAACCAACTCTATTCATGGCGTGGGGAATGCAGAGGAGATGCTTTGCCAGTCTGTGGGCACCAAGACTTTTGTCATCACTCTCAAAGGGTCAAAGGTTCCCCCCTTTGGATTCTTGTGCTGGAAGACCACAGTGGAAGGCAGCTCAAATGTGTTCACTTATCCTATACATTTTTTTTTCCTGAGTACCAGTTGTGTAAAAACAAAAACACTAGGGGAGAGGAAATAAAACAATCGCATACTTCAGGGTACATACTTTCAGGCAGAGGAAGATACACAGGCATCATGCAGGACAAGAGAAAGACAGCCAGGGGACTAGATGTTTTCTGGAGTACATTTAAACCGAGCTCGGGACGGTCCTGAGTGGGGAGGCATAATTGGGACGGAGAATAATGAAAGCCGAGGGCACATTAAGGATCAGCTGGCAGACAGGCAGGTGGCTGATTTGTAGACTATGAAGCATTTGATTGTGTAAGTAGCATAAAATTCTCTGAGAGGAGAAATGAGAGCCAGGGGTAGGGAAGTAGTTTGGTGTGAGATTTCCAAGGGCCCCAGAGGCCATGACATTTGTATTTTGATAGGTAATAGGGGAGCAATTTAAGGTCTATGAGTCAGCTCTCGATGCACTCTACGCTCTGTTGTAGGAGGAACAAGTAGAAGGGGATTGTGATTGCCCAGCCAAGAGGTAATGAAGCCCTTAAGTAGGACGGTTGCTGTGAACACTGGGAAGGAGGAAATAGATGGGGGGCTCTGGGGAGCTGGGGTAGATGACTCCTGGCTCCTGATTGCCTAGCCTCTCCCTCACTCTCTGTTTGACCCTCATTTCTCTCCTGTCTCTGATCATAAAACCATGTGAGGCATCCCTTACCACCCAGACCTACACTTCCTGGAAATATTCTCGCCCGCATTAGGTAAGGTTTCATTCGCAATAACCGTGAAGGACACCCCAAAGAACAATTCTTGATGCTCCAAAAGGGGGACGTAATATTCCACATCTGCATTCCTATTGTGCTCTCTGTGTTCTGACCTTTAGGTAAAGTTTCCCCTTTGTTCCGAGGACCACGCTCTGGGAAAATATGAGCAGAAAGAACCATGGCTTCTCTGGAGTTTTTTGGCTGCTTGTGCAGAATGGAAATCAAGATCATAAAAGTAAATTTGTTAAAATGATCGTAAATTCCTTTCTTTGTCCCATCATCCCGCTTTAAGAGCATTTAAGAGCTGTGAGGTATTAATGTTACAGATTTAGGTAAGAGAATTTTAACAATAGAGTTTTATAACTAAATTATGAGGAAGTCAGAAAAGCAGTCACCAAAAATAATTGGATTGGCAATCCGATTGTTAAATAAAATCTAGGCCCTGTGGAAGTCACTCCATTTTTAAAGAGCAGAAAAAGTAGAAGACACGTGGCTTACACATCTCTCTTTTACCTTTGGTGGACTGTGACTAACATGAGCTGACGTTTCCAGCATGTGGCAATGGGAATTGCCAAAATGGGTGTGAGGTTGTGATTTCCAGGTCCTGTCACTTTCTGCAGAAGCAAACGTGGTAACACAGATGACAGGCACTGGGCAAACCCGGAAGAAGCAGAAGTGCTCTGGGATAGCGACACCTGCAGTGGGGCCAGGGTGTTTTGCAATGGGGCCAGGGTGTTCTCCAAGGTGCCAGGGTGTTCTCCAAGGTGCCAGGGTGTTCTGCAATGGGGCCAAGGTGTACTGGAATGGGGCCAGGGCGTACTACCCAGCCCAGACAGAACACAGAAATGAGTAAGTAGTAACTCGGAGTTATCAGAAAGAAAACAGATTCTAGCCACATGGAGGGTAGGCAGTTGTCCAGCTATTGTGCCGCCTAAGGCATATTAAAATATAAAGGTTGTGTGTACCATTAAGACAGGAAGGAGCCCTGTGCTGAGATTTAAAAAATATTTTCTGCAGCATACCACAATGGTGCTTGGGTGTTCTGCAATGATGCTAGGGTTTTGTGCAGTGGTGGCAGGCTGTTCTGCAGTGGTTCCAGGGTGCACTGCAGTGGTGCCAAGGTACACTATAATGATGCCTGACTAAATAGCGATGTAGCTTGCAGAACCTGAATCAAAGAATGAAAGAAAGGCTAATCTATTTTGGACTCAAACTCAAAGCACCAACTCCTCAGACACCCCAATACCTTCTCTATAATGGCTCAGTACTGTGCATAAGCTATGCTCCCTCATTGAGGCTGAATCTTCTGTATACTGCTTACCCTAGGTAGCACAGTGCAAAAGCTAGGAGGCACTCGTGGTTCTATGTTACTTGGGAGACAATGATGAAGGGGAGGCGGTTGCATATGTTTACTACAGATATATATATATATATATATATATATATATATATATATATATATATATATATATTTTAGGATCTTTTCCACTCATGGTTGAATTCACAGATGTGGAGCCAGTAGAAAGAGAGGACCAAGTATGTCGATTATAACTGAATACCACATCTGAACACTGTCCCTAAGTGTTACAGTACTTTATTATGCTCATTTGCTGTATGAAGTAACTAAGAACTTATGCAGAACGTCCAAGGCTAACAGCTCTGCTATCAAGACTCAGTCCAGATTAGAACCAGACATGTGCAATCGTGAGCTCTGTCTTCTGCCCATACTGTGTGTGCAAACGTGAGCTCTGTCTTCTGTTCATACTGTGTGTGCAATCGTGAGTTCTGTCTTCTGCCCATACTGTGTGTGCAAACATGAGCTCTGTCTTCTGCCCATACTGTGTGTGCAAACGTGAGCTCTGTCTTCTGCCCATACTGTGTGTGCAATCGTGAGCTCTGTCTTCTGCCCATACTGTGTGTGCAATCGTGAGCTCTGTCTTCTACCCGAACTGCTCTCGGCTTGGCTGAAGCCACCAGCCTCCTTCTGTAGGAGATATCAGTGCAAAGCGATATTCAAAATATCCTTAAGGCAATAAAATCTAGGAAGATTTTTCCAGATCAGTGGAACAAAGTAATATATAAATAAATATATTTAAATATACCTGCAAATATATATGAATTTGTATAATTTGATACGATTTAAACCAATACAATTTAAAAGTTAGCAATTAATAGCTAGCATTAAATAAATGTATTTAAATCAGTTGCCTTTTGAGGAGGGTGGAATAAGTTACTTCTGTTAAAAAAGGAAGAAGGAAGAAGGAAGAAGGAAGAAGGAAGAAGGAAGAAGGAAGAAGGAAGAAGGAAGGAAGGGTGAAGACAGGATAGAGGAAAGGTCAGCCCTTCAGGGGCTCTGAGTGAATCAGAGGTTGTTCCCACCCCACTTACAAAGACTGATAAGGACTGACTAGGAAAACACTTACTGTCAGAGGTATAGTGTTTTATCTTATTTTTTCCCCTTGGGGGGAAAGGATGCTTAAAAGATAGACCAGTTCTGTGATGTCTCTCTGGCGTCTCCTCAACTCCAGGAGAGGTACACTCCTGTGAGCTGCCCAGGCCCAGAACCACGTGTGCTCATCCTGGAAGGCTCCTCTGGCAGTGGAGGGATGGCTTCCTTCCTGTTACTCTGGCTGCTGATGAAAAGTAAGAGGCAAGGGAGTAACGGCACTGTCTTTAAAGACTACCTCCGTGGTAAATTAAAGTAGACTCAAGACCAAAAGGAATATGTAAAAACCGAGACTGGCCAGACCGAGTGGGAAATCTTTCCTTGCCCGCAATGGAAAATGAGAAAGAGCCAGCTCAGGTACTAAGGCAGGAGGATTGCGACTGTAAGAACAACTCTATATTTAGTTTTGTCCCCTCTGGCTTTCTCACTATCTCTTGGCTGTTATTATTATTTTACTGTTTAATTTTTTGCTAGATCATTTATAGTATTATAAAGTAGCTCATATCCTTTATGGAACTAAGTTTCTTATAAATAATATAAACACACATGCATATTTTAATAAAAATATTTACAAAGGTATTACATTGGTTCGCATTCATGTGTATTATTTATAAGTACATAAATTTAATGTATATCCACTCAGAAGTTAATACATCATAGTATAGGAAAATGCCACACCTGAGTTTGGCTTTAGTAGCTCTCAGCAGATGATAATGGACCCTTAGCCAGGGCATAGGGTGGGGCCACCCAGTCACAATCACCAAGATTTGGCTCCCAGTGACATGAAGGTTGGCCAAGGGTTGGAGGGCCACCAAGGTGGCAATACCAGGACATAACAGGGAACGCTGCTTGTGACTGGTGTACCAAAAGGCCACAGAATTAACAAATCAACAGCAGAAGGCCACTTCTTGAAAGGGTGAGATTGTCACAATCTGGGTTGATCCGGAACTGTTGGCAGTGTCAGTCATAACTTTTAAGGACAGAAGGCCCCTGAGTGGCACCAATATGAAGGTGTTTGCTGGAACCACAGATAAGTCATCATATTCGGAGACTGCGGCTAGGGATGGCCTTGGAGCTGCAAGGTTTAGGAGAGAATGGCCATAAGGTTCTCTCTTCTGGGGACAACTGGCCCTTCATGCTCCAGCCCATCACTCCAGTCATTGAACAGGAAGATGATGCACCAGGAGGTGCTGGGGAGTGAGAACACAGTGGTGTATGGATTGTCTTCCCTGTGGCTTGATGATGCTCCATCATAACGGGATCTAGTTGGGACTAATAGATGGAATGTGCTTAGTTGGGTTGGCTGGTTTATTGTTCGTTTGTCTGTCTGTGGGTAGCTGCAAGCAGTAGAGAGCAATGAGTGAGGAGACTGGGGACACAGAGTTTGGCGAGAGTTAAGGGACCCCCCCCCCCCACAGCTGCTGTTTCAAATCCAGGCCTTTGTTCCTTCTCCCAGTCGCTCGGTACTGAGCATACTACTACATATCAGAGCACAGTGGTGACGGTTGCTGTGTTACTGGCTGCTCAATAAAACCTTCACAGGTATTATTTCACTTAGCTCTCACAACAGAGTCATAATATGAAGGCAGTTTGACACACAGACCTTCCCGCTCTAGTAGTGATTAGTGTGTGTACTATGTATGTTGAATTGTGTGGGTACAGTTGTGTGTGTGTGTACTTGCATGCACATGGAGGCCCAAAGCACCTGGTGATCACCAGGTCTAGCTGGGTTAGTGGGCAGTGTTGCCCAAGGGAGGCTCCATCTATGCATGGGGGAGGGGCATAGAATTACAGGCAGCTGGCAACTCCACCCAGCTTGCTGTCTGATTTTTCATGTGGGTTCTGGGGAGCCACACTCTGGATCAGCCTGGCTTCAGTTTCACAGAAGTCCTCTTGCCGGACCTCCTGAATGCTGGGATTAAAGGTACATGCCACCATGTCAAGTTTAGTAGTGATTCTTATATATCGGCTACATGTTTTCAGTTCACCTATTGGTTAAACGGATTCTCTTTAGTCTTTACTATAAACGTGGTTCATAGAAACAAAGCAATTCTTTCTCAGGAGAACTACCCCAAATTCCTTACCTCAATGTTTTCTGTCTACCATCTTTCTTTTCCTTATTCCTCCACCTAAGACTTATTTCACAGACTTCCCTTTGTGCAAAGGATCCTGCCAGACACTAAAAATAAACTGAATGAATTATGAAACTCAGAATTTATGATCTAAACAGGAAGAAAAAAGTATGCAGACAGATTAGAGAACAATAATTTTGTGTCTTTTAAATCTGAAATTGTCCTCTCAGTTTTTTTCTCCCAGCTGGGAGAAAATATTAAGTACCATCTATAGCAAAGATGCTGAGAAAAAAATAAGTCTTTTGTCAAAATAAGCCTCTGAGATTCATAGGAAAGAATATTTCTTTAGAACTTTATGGGTCTGGGGGACATGCGAGGATCAGAATATAATTCTTGGTAGGAAGCATGTATAAATGTACGTATGGAGGAAGTGGATATGGGCAACATATGCTCAGAGCCAGGAGGATACGAAAGAAAGGTTGTGCATTTACAGCAACACACACACACACACAGACACACAGACACACACACACACACACACACACACACACACACACACACACACACACACACACTCAAGTTCATACTCTATTTTAAGTCCTGACAATTGTTTGCTGGGTACAGGGTCTAGTTATGTAGCCCAGGCTGCCCTTAAACACATCCTCTTGCCTCTGCCTCCCAAGTGCTGGGATAACAGCAGTGACAAAATATACTGACTTAACTCTATTTAAGAAATCAAGTATAAAAATCTGTATATAATGATAGGAAGTGCATGGTTAAACTCCCAAGAATCCCTAAACTCCCTGCTATTCCAGGCAACACTATATACTTTTCAAGAGAGGGTCTCCATTTGTTGCCCAAGTGAACCCAAGACTATAAAAGAATTGAGACCCAGTGAAGAGAACCTTTAAAATCACCACATGAGAAACTGTATTAAAGGTCTCATTGTTAGGAAGGTTGAGGACCAGTCCTCTAAAAGATTCTGAGCATTCAGAATTCTAATGTATTTATTATAAATCATGCAAGAAGAAACAAGTAATAAACAACCATCTTAACCATAAAAAGAAACATTTAAAAATCAAGACCCATGAACAGGAAAATTTTTCATCTCAAAAAATCAAGGCCTTTTGGCATAGGATGCTGACAGGATACTGTACTTACATCAAGAGCCACAGACTGCTTGGCCCAGGACTTCTTCACTTGATCGTACATGATTGTGTTGTTAATACCAAGGCCACAAAAGATGACAAAGGCCTAGGACACAGAAAGCCTGTTAATTAAAAACCGTAATAACTCACAGTCAAGATCTAATATGAAAGCAGGCAGTCACCAGAGACAGTTCCAAAAATATAATTTTATTGTGCTTAGAGGTGGGCCTCAGGGACATGTGCATTAAAATTCTTAATTACTATTGTCATGTAAGGGCTTTATAGCTCACACTACACATGAGAAAAGGAATTATTTTAATGATATTGTGAAAGAATATCTTCACACATTCGAAAGCATACAATGTGTTTCAATGTGGCTTTAATTTATTTGGGCAGTAGACTGTTTTTATTACTATTCTGCTTTATTTAACGAAAAGCAGCCCCTTTCAATAGCAAGGCTATAAAATATTTTGACCAAGAAACTAAGTAAGAGAAAGCACAAGATTGGGGCTAAAGGCAACCAGACTGATTTAGAGCTAGCTCCTGAGAAAGATGCAATGAGAATGGTAGTTTTTGCTGGATTCTGGCACAGTCCATGAAAAAGCACATGAAAGCCAAGTTCTTCTGCTGGAGATAGCAGAAACTGAAGGCAGATGGGGAAGACGGTTCTGGCTAAGGCTTCCATGTCTGAACGTGTGTGAACACCAGGATGGTTAATACTGGGCTGAAGTTGGGGGATAAAATGGAATTCTGCAAGAAAACTAAGATAAAGGTGACAAAGTAACCCAATGGGTGAAAACACAATCAAATCTTGTCTGTGTGTTTATAGTCCTTAAATTTTCCTCTAAGTCTGGTACATCATTTAACTATGTTAAAGTGATTAATGTTTATCCCAGCACACGCGGGCAAGGAAACTGTCAGGAATTCAGTCCTGGCCCTTGGCTTTTAAATGTCTTTGCTCACCTCAAAAAGCCTTTGGTCTGCATCATCGAAAGGTTTCCCGTCGAGTCTGTTCAACACTTGAGCCACCCCTGTTGAGGGAAGGTGGGGACAGTGGTCATTGTCAGTACTGGCATCCTGTCCCTGTGACAGAGTGTGCCATAGTTGATTCTGTGGGTGACTTAGCACACTCAGTTTAATCTCTGATGCAATCACAGTTTTAACTATGATCACTGGATATATATATGCATATATATCAATGTATGTATATATGCATATATACATATGTACACACACACACACACATATACACATTCTCCTTCTCCTTGGTGTTTGGGACAGTCAGTGTGGCATAGTGATTAAGAACCTAGGCTCTGGATTTAGAAAACCTTAGTTCAAATTCCAGTTCTAGTGTTAGCTGTGTGTCTGAGTAAATGAACTGTTTCAGTGATGAAAATCTTTGTCGATAAAAAAAATTAAGATGTAAACTATCTCAGAGGATTATGAAGATGTGAAATGGGTTTTAGAGTTTCATTATGCACACTTAAGACATATGGCATGATTTTATGGGACGCATGTCAAAGCAGGGTTAGTTCTGTTACCTGCTCCCAATGGCTCACACA
Source organism: Mus pahari (assembly GCF_900095145.1). NCBI lineage: Eukaryota > Metazoa > Chordata > Mammalia > Rodentia > Muridae > Mus > Mus pahari. The sequence continues at coordinate 62,175,641 of NC_034592.1, forward strand.
CCTCTAACAGACTCAGGGTTTGCAGGTTTCCCCTCCTCAAACACATTCCCAGAAGTATACCAGATGCGTGGACACATGACTTCCAAAACACATCAGTCTAACTAGAACAATCCTATCTTGAAAGCTGCTACTCTGTGGCCCCATTTATGGACATTTTTCTCCCCTTTAAATATAGATATATTTAAGACTTTATATATGATATTAAGTTTTCTCCAATTTGTACTCAGGCTCAAATCCTAAGAGCCTAGAATATCCCTGATGCCTAAGAACATATTACTATATTTGTGCTAACTGAGCAGTCCAATGAGAGAAAATTCCTTTAAAACTGTAGGATGTGGGCTGCAGGCAGACTTGGTTGGTACAGCGTTTGCTCACTGAATAGGAAGCACCACATGAGTTCATTGTGATGGTGCACAGATGCAAGTTCACCACTCAGGTCATTGAGCCAAGAAGACCGATAGCTCAAGGTCAGTCTTAGATACATGTTCTGTTTGTCCTAGCCTGGGACACAAAAGGCTCAAAAAACAAGAAAAACAAAACAAAACCAACCAACCAAACAAACAAAACCCCTCCAGATCTTGATGACACTCACAGGGTACTAAGTCATTGGTTACACAGAGAGAAGCAAGAATATATATTCCATATAAAATATGTCCATCACCTTATTCTAAGCCCTACATTTTCATTGTGGTTTTAAATAAATCTCTCTCCTTCATGATTGCTTAAGCTCTTTCTTTCACCTTAGATTCTGTATTGATTGCTCTTTTCCTGACTGAATTTTTTTGGTCTTGTCGGGTTGGGTTTTTGTTTTTTTCGGCAGTCAGGGTCCCCTATTTTTTGAGGAAATGGCAGGTATGGAGGAAAGTGTCGGAAGCTGCTTTTGCCTATGGTTTCTTTATTGTGGGGACAGTGCAGAGACATGCTAGCAAACATGTCTGTTCAGATGTGTCCAGCATCTTTGTACCCACATGACGTGTAAACAGGCATGGATGAAGACACCATAGGAAAGGGAGGACGCCTCAAAGTTAATCTTGATCCATTTAATAACTGTAACTTCGTGACTGTTCCAACCTCTCTGCCTATGTCCCCCTCTTTCCCTCCCTCCCTCCCTCCCTCCCTCCCTCCCTCCCTCCCTCCTTCCCTCCCTCCCTCCCTCCCTCCTTCCCTCCTTCCCTCCCTCCCTTCCTCCATCCCTTCTTCCCTCCCTCTTTCCCTTCCATGTCCATTGTTATTCTTTAATGTCAACAATGTAAAATAACAAAGTTCAATTGGTAGCTCCCAAGACTCTTCTACCTTCAGAATTTACTAGTGCTTTGAATTGAATCTATATTTGTTTGTTCTAATTAATGCCCATTCATTAGTAGTCTGTGCTATGGCATTGTAGAAGAGTATGGAGACATAACTTGAACTGGGTCTGGTGATACATGCCTGTAACTTCTAGTATTTGGGAGGCAGAGGAAGGAAGAGTGTTATGAGCTTTAGGCTAGCCATAGATCAAAGGCAACACCCATGGCGCGCGCGCGCGCACACACACACACACACACACACACACACACACACACACGGGAATACATAAAAATATATGGGCCTGATTTCTGTTCTATGGAAAAGTGCTGGTTGCTTCACAATTAGAGTCATGTGGGCCATGTCTTACCAATTATTTGGTGGTTGCTGTTCCAAATGGGGACACATAGAACAGATCTTATATGAAAACCAGATATCTGGTCAGCCTAGAATAGAAAAAAAAAGAAGTTAATTATCGTCAAATATTAACCACTTATTGAAAAATTATTTCTATATGCTGTAATCTAACATTATTTTTGGAGACAGGATCTGATACTATTATCCAGTTTAGCCTTGAGCTCACTATCTCCTCACCTTAACTGTCTATAGCAGGTGCCGCACCTTCCATTACGATCTAATCTTTGAATAAAAACACTCACTCACTCTCCTTTTCTTATGTCACAATGAACAACACAAGAAAAAACAAATTCAAACCCAGCACAAATCAGACAAAATAGCCAGTCCGACTACCCCCAAACCCTGTAGCCACAGAGAAGTGGGTCACAATTACAGTACCAGAAAAGTATTCTGCAGTGGATTCAGGATAATTAAAGAATTTTAACCAAGCCAATAGTCGGTGTTTAACTTTGACTGGGCACACCCATTGGTAAGAATGTTTGAACCTACAAGGAAATGTGTCATATGCACATTAACTTTAGATGCTACTTATTTATTACTTACTACTTTTATTTATTAGATACTGCTAATTTATTACTTTAAATTATGTGTATGATTCTGTGTGGGGTGTGGGACCATGCATGTGAATGTGGGTGTTCATGGAGGCCAGGGTGTCACATCCCAGAGCTGGAGTTACAGGTAGCTTGAGCCACCTGACGTGGGTGTTGGGAACTGAACTTGGGTTCTCTGAAATAACAGTGCTCTTAACTTTCGAGCCCAAAGGCTCTCCAGCTCAATACTACATGTTTTTAATTTTGCTAAGTTGCTACAGATGTTGTAAAATCCCTTAACAAACACTTAAAACCAGAAATTGAGAAAGCATAAACAAGAGGATTCAGAAGATCTCCAAGCTCTAACAGAAGTCAGCCATCTACCACCACGACACATCAGAGAACAAGTCTCACACTTGAGTGGCCAGAGGAGCTACTGAGGCTGGCATGGCCCTGGTGAGTTAAAATGACCTTTGCTTCCAATGAGAAAGGCCAGCATGTCATCTTATCACTAGGGCTGGGGCAGTAAGATAGCAATGATGGGAAGATATCTTGAATATTCATTAAGAGTTGAGAGTCTGGCGGTTCCTCAGAAAATTGGACATAGTACTACTGGAAGATCCAGCAATTCCTCTCCTGGGCATATACCCAGAAGATGTTCTAACTGGTAATAAAGACACATGCTCCACTATGTTCATAGCAGCCTTATTTATAATAGCCAGAAGCTGGAAAGAACCCAGATGTCCCTCAACAGAGAAATGAATACAGAAAAT
>NC_034592.1:62179239-62183466 GCF_900095145.1 Mus pahari
CAATGGAGGAGCTAGAGAAAGTATCCCAGGAGCTGAAGGGGTCTGCAACCCTATAGGTGGAACAACAATATGAACTAACCAGTACCTCCAGAGCTCATGTCTCTAGCTGCATATGTAGCAGAAGATTGCCTAGTTGGCCATCATTGGGAAGAGAGGCCCCTTGGTCTTGCAAACTTTATATGCCCTAGTATAGGGAAACACCAGGGCCAAGAAGTGGGAGTGAGTGGGTAGGGGATCAGGGCAGGGGACTTTCCGGATAGCATTTGAAATGTAAATGAAGAAATGTCTAATAAAAAATTGGAAAAAAGAGAAATAGTTATAAAAGAAAAAAAAAGTTGATAGCTACTGATTTTTAAATTAGAGTTAAGAACATTAGAATAGGGTATGTTGGATTTGTACAAAGTGCACTGTAATCAAGAGACAGGAAGTCATAGACACTTCATGGTCCTTTCCTTTCCCCCAAAGAGTGCCCTGACTTCAGCCAACAAAACCTAGGATGATTCCTTTAAACCTGATATAAAGTGAGTCACTGAATGCATGCTCTTGTGTGGCTGACTTCTTTTCCATAACACTATATTTTTGTGCGTTATTCATTTTGGCTGTGTTACACAGTGGCATCGTGTTCTCCTGTCTGAATGTCACATTGCTAATTCCTTCCACTCCTGGGGAGCACTGACTTGTTTCCAGGGTAATCACAAAGAATGTCCTTAGGAATATTCCTGTGCACACTTCATCCTCACGTGAATGAACTCCTCTTGTGTCTGTAACTTGGATAGAATCACCGGATTCTGAGCAAGCCAGTTTCAGTGGATGTATCCAGGGGGCTTCCCAAACTCTTTTTTTTTTTTTTTTTGAAATCAGTTTACAAATGCATGAACATTTAGCTGCTTTATACCATTACCACTCCGTACTGTCTGGGTTTTGCTTGCTTTGTTTTGCCCTCATGTTAACAGCTCTGGGAACTGTGTGGTAGTATCTCTAATGGTGAAAATACTGTGACCATCTCCAATGACCAGGAGAATTATTTACCTAGGCTTAAGTCTGTTTTTCTGGTATAATTATCAATGCGAAGCATTCCCATTTAGATTACAAGTCTCTCCGTTTCCCTACAGATGGGCAGCAGCGAAGTTGTTTGGCTTTCTCATGTCATCTATATTTGTCTTCTCTTTCATAAAATACCTCTTCAGGGGTATTTGTCCTACTGGGTTGTCTAACCTTGAAAAATCAAATTGAAAAAAGCATGTTCTATATGATGGATAATGGCTGCTCTGCCAGATATATAGATTATAAAAGCTTTCTTCATTCTGTATCTTGTCCTTCCCCTCTCTTGCTTGCTTTTGACTTAGAGGTCTATCATACAACATTGACTAATATAGCAAGTTTTAATTTATGGTTTCAGTGTCTTATTGGAGAAATTTATCCCACTTCTTGCTCATGGAGATAGTCTCCTGTTTCCCTCACAGACTCTTTGTTGCTTTAACTTTCACAGCTAAGCTTATAGTCTAACTTTTGTGCAGCATATGAATCAGGAGTTGTAACTTTAAAACAGGACAACATCATTTTAAAGGGGAAAAAAGAAATCTCTCCACCACGGTCTGACATACCATCATTTTCATTAACCAAGTGTCAGTGTTTGTTCGAATCTGCTTCTGGACTCTCCAATCTTATTCTATTGATTTAGATAACTCTTTTAACCTTTCACCTTTCTGCCTTAAATAAGGTAGCTTATTTTATTGGGCAGTGTAAACTCCTAGCTTTATATTTCTTCAATATCTAACATTTCCAGACAAATTTTAGAATTAATTAATTACACATGTGCTAAGCACACTGCTCATACGTTTTGGGAGGGAGATGTATTAAATTATTAGCCAGGTTGGAGAAAACTTTACTTGATAGACTTGAGACCTTTTAAAAAATTATGTTATTTTAAATTGTGTTTGTGTTTCTATTTCTGTGTGTCTATGTCTGTCTGTCTGTCTGTGTGCATATGTGCATGTGATCCCCTAGAGCTGGATTTACAGGCTGTTATGAGCCACCAGATGTAAGAGATAAGAACCAAATCCCAGTCTTCTACAAGAGTAGCAAGTGCTATTTTTTTTTTTTTGCTAAACTATGTCTCCAGCTCTCCAGAATTGAGCCTTTTCACCCAAACATTCTTCAATTCACTTAGAGCTTTTCAAATTTCTTTCAGAAAAGTTTTATATGTACAAGTCTTACATATAATTTGTTACATTTACACCCTGTAGCATGAGTTTGGGCAACTCCACTTTATGCTCCCAGAGGGTTGCATGCTTCTTGCCACCTGCCCAGGAACTCTTTGGATCTGAGAATGAAAGCCTGGGTGTTAAGTGTATATTATAGTTTATCATTTACATAATTGCGAGGATTGTGCTCAATTTATATCTGAGAGAAAAGAACCTGGACAAAAAGGGGGAGATGTTGTGGGTTTGCCCTGGTGCTGTTTGTATTTTGATTTTAATTCTGCTTTCCACAGAGTGGTTGCCCCCCGACTAGAAGTAGATCGTGTACTCAGGTGATCTCACTGAACTTTCTTCCCATTCTGACTGGTCAAATAGAGGCTAGGGCTGATGACTGGGCAGTGGAAGGGAAAGGTAGGCTGGGTGGTCTCAGAGAAGAGGAGGAGAAGGAGAGACGGAGGAAGAAGAGGTGGAAGGAAGATGGAGCAGAACCACATGGTGTGGAGAAGCTGCAAGTAGCAAGGGGTCTCATAGCTGGGGAATAAATTAGTACAGTGATAGATCTGCCCAATCTAGACTTATAGCTTATAAGTATAATAACTGGTTGTATGTTTTTATACAGGCTTATTGGGGTAAAGAAATTACCAAAATACCCCTGGTGCTTCAAAAGTTCATGTTATTATAAATGGTGCTGTTATTTTATTTTCTAATGTGTTATGGTTTTCTTTGGTTTTGGAGATTATTTCTAAGATCTTCAGGGATATGCAAATATATGAATATTCTAATCCCTTACATAAAACAGCATCATATCTGCATACAATGCTATATACATTTTCTTGCATACACACTCTCATCTCTGGGATGCTTACCATACCTACTACAACGAAATGCTATGTGAACGGCTGTTGTGGGGATTTATAATGGTGTGGGAAAAGTCTGTTTATATTTAGTACAGATACCTTTGGACTTCGTTGTTGTTTTTGAGGCAGGATCTTACTGCATAGCCCTGACTGGTTTCCATTTGAGATCCTGCTGCCCCAGCCTTCTAAGCACTGGGAGAAAAAGCACGTTCCGTTACCTTAGCTCAAGATGTAATTCTCTTGGAATATTTTCAATCTGTAGTTGTTTGAATTAACAGACACAGAACTTACAACTACAGAAGGTCAAATGTAATTGGTATGTAGAAGTAGAATATATGTATATGCATATAACCTATATCCATTAGTATATCTATTTCAATTATTAATTTTAATAGGTTATCTGTAAATTGTTTGGGATGTTTTTTAGCCACACATGTGCCATCTTATTCTTTAATTCTTTCACCTTTCAATCATATGATGTTATGCCATCTGACTTTCCTCTTTCATTTAATATAAAACATTGGATAGGTTTTTAAGAATCCCATCCTAAGCATGTGTTGAACAAGGATGAAATCAATAGACATGCTAATATGGAAGGAGGTTAAACTTAGGGGGCCCCAATCCTAAACAACAAACTATAGACCGCTAAGGAACGTTGAAAGTGGAGAGGGAAAAGCACAAACTGTGATCCTTTACAAGATGGTCAGCCCTGGAAACATGCATACAAGATGGAGAAGGGTGTATTCAGTATTAGGAAGATACACCCCCCCACCCCACCCCCACCCCCACCCCCACCAAAAATTAAAGAAAAAGAAGCCATCAATTTGAAGGGTAAGTCCAGATTCTGGCAGTTAGACCAATGCTAGCATTTCTCAGGAACTTACAAAGCCAGTTCACATCTGTGGTGCCTATCAGCATAGCAAAGTATGTGCTGGCCTCCAAGCTTCCTGAATGCCACAAATACCTGTTACACATTTCAGAGTCCAGGCTGGCCTCCTGACTTTTCCCATCCTGCCCTTACACTAACCATCTTCAGCTCATGAGCCTCCCTATCCCCAGATTCTCATTATCTTTATAACCCTGCTATATCATAACCCTGCTATATCATAACCCTGCTATATCATAACCCTGCTATATCATAACCCTGCTATATCATAACCCTGCTATAT
>NC_034592.1:62183537-62206076 GCF_900095145.1 Mus pahari
CCTTGCTTCCCCTCCCCCCTCTCTCCCCACCTCCTCTCCTGGCCCAGTCCAGTCTGCTGGCCTTGTTCAGTCTACTTCTTTCTCTTCTTGCTCTGGACTCTTCCTCTGGCTGTACTCTCTGGCTGTATTCTTCCTCCAGTCTACAATAAAACCTACTTAACCATACATTGGAGTATCATGTTGTCAGTTTATATATCTGGTACCCAAACCCTTAGTTCATACAGTGCGTATACACGGGAGGTTTTGGAGGGGTGAAGAGGAAACAGTATAATTGTATTATAATCTTAAAATTTTCTTAAAGTGTTTAAAAATTAAAAAAGGATTCCAGATGGAAAACAAAACAGACTAAAACAAAAATGAGCATTAAAAAAAAATAATTCAGCCACTGTACTCTTCCCACAGATATTTATTAATGCCTCCCCTATGTGGACTGCAGAGTATTGGGAATATAAAAATGAACTCGTCGTTGTCCTTGGAGAACTCAGACTACTAGAGACAGAAATAAAGATATGTGTCCAAGTAGACAATGTTCAGACCGGAGTATTTGAGGAAGCTCCAACAAAATGACTATAGAGAAATCAAGAATAGCTTTAAATTCTTAAAAAAACAAATCTTCCATGATGGAAATGAAGATAACGTTTATTGGCTGCTCAGTGTGTGTCTGCTCTCCCTGCAGCACCTTCCCTTGAGTTATTTTATATACTTTTCAAATAACCCAATGAGGTAGGTCCTGTTACCATCAGATAAGGCTTGGAAAGATTAACCGCCTGGAATGGAAGAGCCTGGTTCAGAGGAGGTCAGACAATAACAAGTACATCCATCAACGTTATCTCTTGAAAGAACAGAATGGCTTTCTTCCTCTCTCTAAGGATAACATCAGAATTAAGACAATGCCAGCAAGCAGGAAGAGGAGGCAGCCAGGTTGATGAAGCGTCCTGGGTATGATCTATGCGCTAGGAGCTCCAGATTCCCTAGAACGGCCGGACCCCCTTTGTTTTGCCAAGGAAGGGTCACGCAGCACTGGACAGATGGTAAGAGTCTGAGTCAGTTCAGAACAGTAGGTGTGCGTGTCTTCTCCCGTTCTGAGGCAACTGAAGCTCTTATCTAATCTCTCCCATAAATCCCACGTAGGTGAGGGACAATTTACATCATAGAAGGCAATGGAATAGGTACATTCAGTGAGACTGGAGAGCTCAGGAGTCTGGAGTGTGTGTGTGAGAAAAACAAACCTTACTTAGTCTGCTTGTTAGATAAAGAAATTTATTTACCCATCATTTTTAAAGCTACACACACACACACACACACACACACACACACACAATTCTGGGTATATGAACTTTCCCATCTATAAGGATGAGAATATGAATATCTGGCTTGAGTAAAGGTGATAGTGGGGAGGAACGTGGAGAATCTGACAGAAACAACAGGGAGTTCAAATTGACCCTGAAACCAAGGTGGCCAGAGAGCACAAGAGCTTTTGTATGAATAAAATCACCAAGGTAGAACCTGTCCAAAAGCATAAATAATGAAGACTTGAAGAAGTGAAAGGTGAAGGACACACAACTTAGGGCTCAGAGGATGGAACAGGACTCCAGAGCCTGTGATCTTAACCCAAGACTTTACTATGTTTCTAAAATATGAATGCATCGCTACACTCTTTCTAGAAATCAATTCATTAATGTGTATCTGGAGCACAAAAAGTATAAGTAACTTCTGACTTATTGCTGCCGTGTATCATGCCACATGTCTTATGGCAATTATCAAAACCATGGACAGCAATTCCCATATAGGAGTATGAACCACATCATTATTTATTACAATGGTGTATCAAAAATGGTATGAATATTCAGAGAATATTTAGCTAAGTAGATCATAGTGCACCCACACAGTGGAACATCAAGCATCTGATTAAAGCCATGTTATAGAAGAGTGTGTCTGCTCATGGGAAACATTTCCTATGTGAAGGGAAAACTGTGCAGGTATCTGTGGATGTGCAAACCCTCATATACACTGACAGATACTTTAAAAGCTATAAATAACCACAATGTTTCCCTCTGAATGGCTTACTTACTTCTGGAAGCTTAAAAGTGATTGATTCTAGTTCCTAAGTTTTAAATAAGGAATATAAGTTACTCGCACACAAGGAAACTAGTTATGTTCAAAATAGAACAAACACAGGCACAATGGTGTTGAACAGCATAGAACGATAAAATAGGAGTCAGGCTGAAACAAGGTTGTTCATTTTATCAGCAAGGAGGTTAATTAGAGGCAGAGATGATGAAGAGATGAAGGGGTGGGATCAAGAATAAAAGTCAAGTGTAGCTGAGGAAGGTCACACTGAGAAAGCTGTACTGCACGGACCTAGAGTCTTCAATCTGCTGAACACCGGAGAGCCATGCGACAACAGAGAAGGTTTTGTCTTTACATGTCTCTCACTGTGTCTGAGGGAGGAGGGTCTCCCTGGTTACCAGACCTGAGAATGCATGTGGGGGAGTAGGGCAGTGATCATCACACTTGAAACTGCCTACAAGGCAGAGAGAAGGACAGCCAAGGTGGGTACCAGAGTGCGAAGGGAGTAATGCTTCTGTTAAAGATCATTAAGGCATTTTCCCCCTGTGCCCATATCTTTGAAGCTCTTCCCCACTTTCTCCTCTATACGTTTCAGTGTCTCTGGTTTTATGTGGAGTTCCTTGATCCACTTACACTTGAGCTTTGTACAAGGAGATAAGAATGGATCAATTCACATTCTTCTACATGCTAACCGCCAGTTGAGCTAGCACCATTTGTTGAAAATGCTGTCTTCTTTCCACTGGATGGTTCAGCAATGGCATGTGCAGTAAGATCAAGAATCGACGAATGGGACCACATAGAATTGCAAAGCTTATGTAAGGCAAAGGACACTGTCAGTAAGACAAAACAGCAACCAACAGATCTTGGGAAAAGATCTTTACCAATTCTAAATCCGATAGGGGGCTAATGTCCAATATATATAAAGAACACAAGAAGTTGGAATCCAGAAAACCAAATAACCAGAGTGGTTGTATAAGCTTGCAATCCCTCCAGCAATGGAGGAGTGTTCCTCTTTCTCCACACCCTCGCCAGCATCTGTGGTCACCTGAATTTTTAATCTTAGCCATTCTGACTAGAGTGAGATGAAATCTCAGGGTTGTTTTGATTTGCATTTCCCTGATGACTAAGGATGTTGAACATTTTTTCAGGTGTTTCTCAGCCATTCAGTATTCCTCAGTTGAGAATTCTTTGTGTAGCTCTGTACCATTAATGTCATAGCTTAAATCTGAAATGTTTCCCAAAGTCTCCTATCCTGAAGGTGTAGCCTTCTGATTGGCATGTGGTGGGGACTATGGAAGGTGCCATCAATGGGAAGAAGTAGGTCTTTGGAAGGCAGGCATGGTGTTCAAAGAGATTAGGACTGCAGCCCTCCCCCCTCCCTAGGATGCCTACTGTGGACCAGCCTTCTGGACCACATGCTACTACCACAACAGACCCAAACAATAGAACCAAGCAATTGTGGATTGAAAGTGTAAATCATAATAAAACTTATCTCGTATGAAGTTGATTGTCTTGTGTATTTTATCATAGTAATGGAAAGCCACTAACTGATAACAGACAAAATTAGTTGATAACAAATCTCCAGATTATACCAGCAAATGAAACTCCACAAACAAATGTTGGCTGAATGACCCCCAATCAAGACACTCTAGACTCCTAATGACTCAATTTTATCATGTCTGTCTCCTATATACCAAACTGGAAACACTGGTTATATCCTGTTATGGTTGGTATTAATGCCAGCTTGCCACAAAGTAATCACCTGAATAGGGAGCCTTACCTGAAGAATTGTCCTGATTTGATTTGTCCCATTTGGGGGAGGAACCTTCAGGTTGAAGCCCAGATTAAAGCCCAGTGTTTTAGCAAGAAGCTTACCTCATTACCTCACCTTTGCTGTCTGGCCTCCCTCTCTCCCCTCAGCTGACTTACCCCAGGTGCTGCGATTCTATCTCTTGCAGCAGAGTCAGTACTGCCAAGCTTTCATGGTCGAGTTGGTAGCAGGGACTCCTCAGAAATCTCCCAGGCTTCCAGTGCCACGCTGCGACTACTAAGGTACGCTGCCTTGTGGGCTAACTAGGCCCACCGCCTCCCAGGTAGATACAGATATTCTAGAACTACTCTGACTATTGAGCCAGCCGGCCTCGATGACTGAAAGCCTGGTTCTTGGCATCTCATGTGCGATATGTAATGTGTGATATATAACATGTAACATGCAACACACAACATGTAATATATAATGTTCATTAAGGTTTGCTAATGAATTATATATGTGTACATATATGCATATATGTATAAATAATCTCCTTGTTTCTGCTCCTCTAGAGCAGTAGTTCTCAATCTGTGGGTCATGATCCCTTTGGAGTCTCATCAGATGTTTCATTATGATTCATAACAGTAGCAAAATTGCAGTTATGAAGTAGTCATATAACATGAGGAGCTGTCTTAAAGGGTTGCAGCATTAGGGAGGTTGAGAGCCACTGTTCTAGAGAACCTGACTAAAACATATTTAGATGTTGATATTCCAACTGATTCTCTTCTTTCTTGTTTATAGTTTGTTTTATGAAAATATATGTGAATGTGTTTTAACGTATTTAAAGCATTTTTTAAATGCAGATAATGTTAACAAAGAAATACCTGTCAAAACATACCCCCTTTATTATTCCACAGGCTTCCTACCTAATCATCCTAGTTTAAAATTCACACCATTAGAGGTCCTCAAACAAGTCTATGTGCGATGAAGCAGCCTTCCTAACAGGTTACAGTTCAAATAAATATACTCTATCAGGGAGCCCAGTCCTAGCCAATTAAAAATCCATCTACTTAAAGACTTGCCTACACCTGTCCTGACGAGATATTGCCAGCTAAGAGACCCAATTAAAGATGGCTGATGGTTTAGCTACTGGATCCTTCAAAGCAGACCTGTCATGGTTTTCTGTCCCCAAGAATCAAGTGTAAAATAATATGTTACTTCCCTTTAATCTGTGATAGGCTTCTTTTCCTCTTCTACATTATCCACAGATTCATGTGCTGGGGAGACATTGTGGTTCTAGTACTAAGTACTAAGGACTAAGGCTAGATGAGGGACAGCCAGTGCTCAGTCAGTCCCATAATTTCTCAGAAATGAGAACAGAGTCTACTGTTTCATCCTGAACATAATATCTTCTAGGTCACTACCTACAAATGCTTTCTTAAATTCTTAGCTAAACAAAACAAAAACCCAAGCAACCAAACAGCCAACCCAAACCAAACAGAGAACTTAAACCCCATTCTTTGTGCTTTGAGGTAAGGCCTGGGAGTCCAATCCGAGTCTTTGAAATGTGGGGCTCATATTTGTCTTCACTACACTCTATTACCCAGTTTATCTCACTGTTTCAGAAACCCTGGGGGCCCCCACACCTCCCCACTCTTCCTTATTATCAGGAATTCTTGTGTCCACACCCCAATTTTCCCCACCGAACCCCATTTTTGAGAAAAAGATCTGAAATAGCTCATAGGGTTAGTGGTTGGCAGCGGAGAGTGGAAATGTGTGTGTGTGTGTGTGTGTGTGTGCGCGCGCGCGCGCAGATCTGCGGAACGTTATTCATTAATGGTTTCAGCTTAGCAGTTTCCTTTTTACCAAAGTGTAACTGATGAAGTGGAAGGTGTTCCAAAGAATAGAGGATGCGTTGTCCTGCCAGGCTGGCACTGAGAAGTGCTCCTCTGTGATGCTCTGACAGCTGAAATGGGCTTTAATGCTGTCAGGCAGAGGACCTCAGAGTCTGGGGCCCCATTATCCTTAAGTGCAACATTACAAGGGCAAGTACTTTTGAGTCATCTACAACAGGCTTTTAAGAGTCAGAACTTCACAGGGAAAAATCTCATGGGATAGAAGGCAGAGGCTTAAGGTCAGAACAGGGTCCTTAGCCTCAATATTAGTTCTGTAACTCAGTCTGTATCATGGCTGAGGGCGTCTGGGTGAAGATGAACTTCCTGTCTCTCATGCGTTTCTAACAAACGCATAGCCCGCCAAGCCAGTTCTTACATAAAGGCCTCCCCCACCCCCCAAAGCTTTGAGTTATTTTCTGCTCTTCTCATTACTTAAAGAGCCCTTCTTATTAAAATAGCGAGTCTATCATTTGTTCTGACTGTGGTCAGAATACAAACTTTAGATAGGATAGCCCTGGAAACTCTTCCTGTAACTGTTAATTGGAAGCAAGTACTGAAATAAGGGAGAAAATATAATACACTAGATGAATTAATGGCTTGTTTTCTGTTAGTGTATTTGTGTCAGTGTCTTCATGTGAAAATAAGGGCAGAGAGCATCATGGGTGATGTTCTACACAGCAGCCAACTATAGGAGCTGAATTCGGAAGCTCACTGCCAAGCAAAGAGAAAGCTCAAACATGTGCTCTCCATTGAAGGTGCTTTCTAAGTACAAGAAGCAACGTGATACCATGATAGCTCATCTACAAAGACAGTTTGCCTACATGATGTTAGGTCAGCATTAAACAAAGATCTCAGAACCAAACTTCAAAAAATACTCCATACGGGAAGAAGCAAGGAAAACCAAGCCATCTAAATAAGTTGTTTTTACCTCTACTCATATTTTAAAAATCCTTGAATAATTTTTAACATAATTCTCAGAAAGCTCTCAGTACCTTGGTAAAATTTCATTTGAGTCATAAAGGTTCTAAAACTTAAAAAAAACTTTTTAATTTTGCATGGTCATAAAAATAATATGAACATGTGAAAATGTTAAAGCAACAATAAAACTAAAAGCTCTAATCTTATCCTCTCTAGAGATGAGCGTGGTTAACAGTCTGGAATAATAGCATCCTTACCTTCTCTTACTCATAGAGCTCACATTCTAGTAATAGGAGACCACTGCAGAATGCTGGCCTCTGGGCATGACATAGCTTCTGCCATCTTGGAATCAAAGCAGTTCCAGTTACCCACATGAGAGCAGACTTATGTAAAGGGCATAGGAAGGGGCTCATGAATAACTTATAAGATGACTCATGAGGGGACCCATTAGATATTTGAGGGCCCTCTTGTTTTCAAGGATATATAAGCTGGAGTGAAGCAGATTCTTCTTCAGTGATGTAGTGAGGGAGACCCTCCTTCAGTAGGGTAGTGGCCTCGATGTTGCCTATGATCCCTCAAGTAACTCAGAATGAACTCACTGTTTCACCTAGTTTGAATTGGTCAGAGTCATGGCTTTAATCTGTTACTGGTGCTTTATAAGGGGTAAATAGATACCTGTTCATGTCTCCCCAGGAAAACTCAACACAGTGAAGACTAAAAAAACACAAAAGGAAATTATATATTAGAAAGTGTTAATGTTATTTGGAAAGAATAATAAAGTGAGAAGGGTGAAGAATATTAGAGAGAACGCCATCTGAAGAAACGACAGTGTGAAGGTCCTAAGGCAGGTGTGTGAGTGGTGTGTTCTAGAAACATGGCGACGAGTATCGCTATAACAGTATTAGGAAGGTAGACTCTAGGGGTAGACAGACTTGTACCAGATCATGCCGGCTGCTACAGACCACTGAGACATTGGCCTTTGGCTTTTTCTCTCACAAAAGAAGGAGACTTTGAAAAGCTATGATATGATTCAGGACATAAAAGCCCCAGGCTGTTGTGAGGAGAATCAACCATTTATCAGGAAGGTGGAAGGGGAGTCAGATCGGGAGGACGTGGTTACGAACAAACCGGGGGCTGGTGGTAGCTAAGACCACCATTATGAACTGATAACAGCTGGGTGGTGAGAAGGGGTCATTTTCTGAGTAAATCTGATGGACGGGACCAGTTGGGTCTCTTTGTAAATCAGTTGTACAATGGGAGAGAAAAAAAGCATCATGCTTGTAAAACCCCCTCACATAAGCATTATGGAGAACTGAATTATCTTCATAGAGATTGAGAAACACAGAGAGACACAGGTGTGGGGGAAGAAGATTCTAAGCTGTTTTGTACATGTTTTGTCTGAGGAATTTATTAGAAAACGTGTCCATTTCTACATACACTTGTATATATTGCTCTATAAGTACTTCTTTGTGCCTATATTTCTCATGGTTCTTTTTTTCTTATCAGGACATATAAGTCGCTCTATGGGACAGGGGATTTTTGTATGGACTCATTTTGAATAGGCTTTGAAATGTCTCCCTAATACCACCTTCTCTCCCAGGTTTGTACAAGTCGTCTAAACCTCTCTCCTCCCCCTAACTGAAGAGAGGATCATGAACATATGACAGTCGCTTCCTTGGCAAAGGGGGGTGTAATAATCAAGCCAGAGATTGTGTGAAGTCACTTCTGACAGTATATTTGCTTCAGTATCAACTGCCTAGAGTGGGCTCTTCCTGTTAGCTTTGGAGGATGAGCTGAGAGGCCATCTTCAAGACCTGAGGGCAACCTTTGGGAGCCCATGTGTTGGGTTTGGGGTAGAAGCTAGGAAAACTCACCTCAGAAACAGAAGCTTAAAATGAAAACTTTATTTTCTACACACACAGGGGGCTGGCAAACTCAGGATCTGAACAGCATCCCAGAAGGGAGATCTTATAACATTTAACAAAGCATTGGTGAGTGTACTTGACTGTTGCATTAGCCAATCAAATCATATTTTGACACAGGAGTTAAACAAGCGTGTTAATGTTGGTGACTGGGCCTTGCCAGGTCACCTGGTTTCAGGGTCCTTGAGTCAGCTTTCACAGTCTCCTGGACTCTGATCTGGAATCTAGAATGATAAGGGAACAAAAGACTGGGCAAGCTGCACGAAGTCAATTGAGTTTAGACAAGCAACTCATTTATAACTTGTGTGCCTTAGTGTAGCTAACGGGATAATAACATCTTCCCCCTTTGCATCATTTACTGGTTAACAGGCAAACATGAAAGATCTGAAGAAGCGGGACAGGAGTTGGGTTCTGGGGCCTGAGAACATAAACTCAGTTTTGTTCCTGCCACCAAGGTGGATTTGTTCCTGAGATGGCTGGGCTCAGGGAACTGTCTCCTAACACATGGACATCCTTGGCCATAGCCAGTACTCTACCAGGCAAGGAACTCCATTCTGCCAACAATCTGATCAACATGCAAATACCAATGCCATCTGGCTAACGCCTTGACTTCAGCCCTGGGAGATCCTGAGCAGAGAACCCAGAGGTGTCATTCCCAGACTTCTGACCACCAGAGACGTCATGATGGGGGTTGGGGGCTCTTAGTTCCTGAGTCATTGGGATTTATCATGCAGCAGCAGAAAATCAATACGGGTAGCCTTGTGACAGGGCAAGAAGACAAAGCAAGGCTCCTCCATCTTGCTGAGGCCATTTCAGGTTTAACTAGAATTTGATCTCCTTGATGGAGAATCCCATGGAAAATTACCCAACTCTGTTCTAGAAACCCAAGGCTGGGAAGTCCTAGCCAATTTATCCTAGTTTCTGCTAACCTGCCTGTTGGTTTGAACCCCATCCAGTGAACTGTTTGTGTTAGCTTCTGTTAAACTTGCTTTTGAGGAGTGTACCCCTCCCTGACCCGGCACATGTGCAGCTGCTGAGTAAAAATGCCAGGACTTGGTTTCTACCTCAAACCCTGTGCTCTGGACATCTGAGGCTACACATAGGTCACTAACTACTTGAGTGCAGTCCCAGCCAGCTAGAGTAAAGACTTTCAGTTAGCAATAAATTGTGTCTGAGTGGGCATCTCTGGAGGGCTACACATAGCAGCATCCTTTTCAACACCATGTCCCCGAAGAGAAGATATATAATAGCTGATAAATACAAAATGTACCCCCAAAATCTATCAACATGAATGTTTCAGTACCACAATAGATAAAGTCAATGTACATTAATAATTTTTCAGGTGTTTTCAAAGATCATAGAGTCTTGAAACATAAGAATGATTACAGTGTTCCTAAGTGGCAATTTTAAAGCTCATTTCTTCAGTTTTATAACTATTTTATATAGTATTCTGCCATGGCTTCCTAGGTTTTCAAGACCAACAGGCAACCCTAGCAAAGATACTAGGCAAACAGAAGGTAGATGATCACCATGATTACTCGGCTAGTTCTCCAGAGGAAACTCCATTAACTATTTAAGAGGCTTACAAAGATAACACGCAGCAGTGAACAGCAGAGATTACTTGCCCCACAGCCCCTTCAACAGGTACCTGACAGCACCTGGAGTGAAGCTGACAGCACCTTAAAGCCATCCTTTGTAGCTTTTATCAAGAGGAAAAGTAACAGTTACAAAATAGATTCGAAAACAAGAGTCATTCTCTTCCTGTGTATGTTTGGGCAAAGTGTCTAAACCTCCCAGAAGTTATCCTAAGGTAGGAATGACACAAACATTGGAAAGCTAGCTTGGCAAAGTTTACAGCAAGGCAAAGTTTGATGGGATGAATTATTTCTTATTAAAAGGATCAATAATCATCTTGGCATAATTATTACCTCTTGGTTTGTTCTATGGCTTAAAAGCAACCAGCAAAGGACAGAGGGGATGGCTCAACAGTAGAGAGCACTTGTTGCTTTTGCAGAGGATCCACGTGACAGCTCACAATCATCCATAGCCTCAGTTCCAGGGTATCCTAGACCCTCTGCAGACCTCCACATGCACCAGGTCCATATGCATACAAGGTTCTGTCTGTCTGTCTGTCTGTCTGTCTCTGTTTTCCTCCCTCCCTCCCTTTCTCTCTCTGTCTCAGAAAACACACACACACACACACACACACACACACACACACACACACACACACACACACACACACACACACACAGAGGCACATGCACACACACACCCCACTTACATTCATTTACCAAGTCAATTCAAAAACTTCCCTTAAAATGTATGCATATACATATACAGATTAGAGATAGATATATAGACACACACACACACAGAGTCTCAAACTGAGACAAATGGCTAACTGAGGTGTTTATTAACATATTAGAACTGATACTGGTCACCACAGCTGGGATACCCCATCCCCTACCCAGAACTCTCCAGGGAGAGTTTGGACTGTCCTTCTCCAAGCTGGCTCTTCCATATATAATGCAGCCATCTTGGCTACACTGATCCTTTTTGATCCCTTTTGCTCTCGTGGCCCAGGCCACCCCTCTCGCTCGCTCGCTCGCTCGCTTGGCAGCTCCTCTCTTGTTCTTCCTTCCCTCTCTCCTCATGTGGCCTGGCTCAGTTAAGCTGTGTTCACTCTGAACTCTCCCAGACGCCTCTATCTTTGCCCCTTTCTGGATGCTCCCTCATATTCATAATAAACCTTCTCCTCCACCATACCTAGGAGCAGTCATGTCCTCCTTCTTATTTCTTTTTTTTCATTCATTTTATTGATCATATCAATTAAAAGGAATTATTAGCAAAGGGCAGAAATGATTGCTTCTTTTCACTTGTTGGTCATTCAAATGATAGATTGGTAAAGCATTGGACTTAAAGGCCCAAACAGAAACCTTTGATTAACAAATTGAGGCTTACATTTTTATATAATACTCATACTTGGCAGAATCAGTCACATAATGCTGAGATAATGTGAATACACACAGTGTTAGTCAATTTAAAATTCAGAGAGATACAATATCCAAACATAGTTGGTAGCGCTTCCAAAGTGTGCAATGAACCTACATAGGCCAGCAAAGAAATGCTAGATTCAAATTCTGGATATTGGTTACCCATGGGGATAGGGAGTAAGGAAATGGGACCAGGGAAAATCAACTCAAAAATCCAAAAGTAACGATCTCTTCTAAATCTGGAGGGTTGGGAGGGGGAGGAGAATATAGGTGTGCACATGTTCTCTTACATTATATAGATATTTATAGACTCATGGAAAAAGGCAATGATTGAATTTGTTGTTTTTCTTTTTTCTTTTTCTCCAGAATTTGATCTTCCCCATGGTCCTGAGCTAAGAACGGAATGACAGCAATTCACACTCAATTTAGTGATGTGATCTAAGTCAGGACACATTTATCCCTCCCACAGTCAATTAAACATGTTGACTTTGTAACAACTGGCACTTATAATTTTCTGCATAGCCAAAGTCCTTGGGCTGTTCATTTATTATTAGTGGTAATCATAGAATACTGGAAGCTTTTCTTAATAACACTGTGTGCACAGAAGTATTTTCTTTAGTACGTGCTCTTTCTCAGGTCAAGGAAGAAGGGCATAGCAAGAGACAGAACTTACTACACAACCCTCTGCTCCAAGCACTGTGCCACAGCATGCAAATACTGACACCCGTGTGCCACCTTCCCTCCAGCAGCCACACAAGCCAGGTGCTGGGGTACCCTTCCTCACAAGCAAAGTGAAGACACACGAGACCATGTGCTTTCCTGGGGTTCAAATACAGGGTCTCAGGTTGCAGAGAGCTGGAAGGTGGTCACCACGAGGACAGATGATGGTGGAATCCAACCCAGACAGGAAGTTCATCAAAGAGTTTCCAAGATGGGAGCACTGAATCCAGGAAGACTAGACAAACCACGGAGGATGGGGCTTGGGAGAGGACTGGTCCAAGAGCTGGGGGATTTAACATCTCCAGAGATACGCAAAAAACGATCTGATGCATCATTTTTCAGATTTAGATTCTTGCTTCCATGACATCGCTGGGTCCCCATAACAGCTATACATAAGATGTTCTGTAGGATCTGAGAGATGGTAGGATTGAATCCTCACACATCTAAACATGAATCAGCTCCCAATGTCTATGAACTGCTATAATAACCCCCTAGGTTTTTTTTAATGTATCAGGGATTAAATGTCCCTCTCACTAGCAATTTGCCCTCTAATCAATAGCCAGAGTGATCATTGTGAAACACAACTTGTGTTGGTTCAAGTGTGTCATCCCCATACTCCACAGGTAGAGGCAGGAGCACTGCTGTATAACTAGACCCTGTACAAGCATCTTGAAAGTCCAGACTAAGTCAAGAGTAAGTGAATTGATTAGATTTAAATTAAAAAATACTGCTGGGAGGGTGGCGGAGCACGCCTTTAATCCCAGCACTTGGGAGGCAGATGCCTGTGCAACTCTGAGTCCAAGGCCAGCCTGGTTTACAGAATGAGTTCTAGAATAGCCAGGGCTGTTCTGTTTATTGGGAGAAGTTTTTAAAAATATGATAGTGATTCTAGCTTCTGTTGGCCAACAAGCATGTCATGTATGTGCTTTTATTATTATCTCCAATGAGCGTGTTATGTATGCATTTTTATTATTATTTCACAGTTTAATATCACGTCTGCCCTATTATGAAAGAGTGTCAGGCTAAGGCTCATCATTTCACCCAGACCCAGACAGTAGCAGTCAACAGCAGGCAAAGCTGGAACCAGATCACAGAGGGTGCAGAAGTGTCAATTACCTTGGTTACTGTGGCTCTGCATGACATTCCTTCTCCACCTCAACCAGAAAAGCCATCAAGATTGTGACAACAGGACCTCGAAATAGAGGGCTCCTCTTACCTCAGCGTCAAAGCGAGGGTCCTGGTAGGCATCGCTGACATTCACAGGAAGGCCTGTCGAAGCAACCAGCTCAGCGATGCTGTTGTTTATCAGCCAGTCAGAGTAAGACGATTTCTCCATGCTCTCTTTGAAACTGTCGGAGCACCAGGACAGCAATAAGAAAGAAGAGAGACTAAGTTTGTTGGAAAGTAAGCTCTATAATGCTACATTAAGAGCAACATCACTTGTCCTCATTATGGAGGGATAAACAGTATTAGTCATAGAATGGCAGGGAGATTATTATCAGGAGCCACTTTGAAACTCCTTCCCCACTAGAGTGGAAAGTAATCAGACCATGGATAGAAACGCAGATCCTCTATGGGCCAGAGAGCAACTCTGTGTTTAAGCCTCAAGGTAGACAGATAAAAGCATACAATAAGGCAAAGACCAAACTGATAACAGGACGCCAACCCAGCTTCATACATTTCCACTGGGTTCCTCTGTTTGAACATCCTAGATGTTTTGATACCAAGAAGGGGGGAAGACTGGGGGAAAAAAAGTTAGATGTTTTGGGTGCAGGCTAAGCCAGTGGTCTATCGTTGAGCTACATTTCCAGTGGTTACATGGCCCTATTGGTGCTTTCAATTTAAGCTACATTTTACGTAAGAAAATACTAAGATTGTAAATAGTCATTGCTATTACACTGTGTGTACCCATTTGTACATAGTTGTTATTATACTGTAGGTACCCGTTTGGAGTCCATGGGACATGGAAAAGAGCAGGAGCTGTTGCAGGAGTTGTCATGGAGACCACCAGACACATGGATGAGCAGGAGGGGTAGACATTATCATCTACCAACAGCTCTACACCACATCTGTGACTGTGTAAGCTCAGGACACATTTGTGATGTTATTCATCTCTTAATGCATATAAAACACGAAGAGTACACAAGCTTATTCTCTGTAGATCTCTAGCCGCAAATGGAAGTTTTAATAAGAGGCTTGGGTTTATAGCTCTTAAGTGGCACATAAATCAAAGAGATACAGAGACTGGGAACTTCAAATAAAAGTTGTTTCACTTTCCAACACAAATAACCAAGTCAGTGCTCTGTTTTCTCCTTGCTACCCTACATCTGTGACAAATGAAGCTTTATGTTATACTTTAAGGAAAGCAACAGAGAGGAAAAGTGGGCTAATGTTACTGATATGTGGATCTAAGCTAACACTCATCCCTAAAGTTATAAAAAAGACACATAGACTGAATTCTTCATACTCTTTCAAAGAGGCATTGCCTTGCCAATGCATTCTGTGGTGTCTGTATACTTTATTTTACAGTACATTTATTCTGTGTATATGGATACGTGGGTGTACATGTACCTGTGTACATTCATGTGTGGGGGCCTCTGAGTGTGCCTACGTATGTATGTACCTATGTGTATCTGTGAGTGTGCCTGTGTGTGTGTGTGTGTGTGTGTGTGTGTGTGTAATCAAGAGAATGATGTCAGGTGCCTTAACTGATCACTCTTTTATTTTTTGAGCATCTCTCAAATTCCTTAGGCTTGCTAGTCAGGGACCTTGAGAGACCCACCTACCTCTCTCCCCTAGTACTGCCGTTGCACATGGGCTGTGTTAGGTCCCATTTTAACATGGGTACAGGAGATATGAACTCAGGTCCTTGTGCTTGCCATGGTGGGCACTTCACCAAACATTTCTCCAGCTACATACACTGTGATTTTAGAAGATTTCATGTTTAGCTCTGTACCCCATTTTTAGTAGGGTTATTTGGTTCTCTGGAGTCTAACTTCTTGAGTTCTTTGTATATATTGGATATTATCTATCACATGTAGGATTGGTAAAGATCTTTTCCCAAGCTGTTGGTTGCCATTTTACCCTACTGACAATGCCCTTTGTCTTACAGAAGTTTTGCAATTTTATGAGGTCCCATTTGTCAATTCTTGGTCTTAGAGCATAAGTCACTGGTGTTCTGTTAAGGAAAATTTCCTCTGAGCTCACATGTTCAAGGCTTTCCTCCGATTTCTCTTCTATTAGATTCAATGTATCTGGTTTTATGTGGAGATCCTTGATCCACTTGGACTTGAGCTTTGTACAAGGAGATAAGAATGGATCAATGCGCATTCTTCTACATACCAGTTGAGCCAGCACCATTTGTTAAAAATGCTGTCTTTTTCCACTGGATGGTTTTAACTCCTTTGTCAAAGATCAAGTGACCATAGGTATGTGGGTTTATTTCTGGGTCTTCAATTCAATTCCATTGTCTGTTGCTGTACCAGTACCATGCAGTTTTTATCACAATTGCTCTGTACTACAGCTTGAGGTCAGGCATGGTGATTCCACTAGAATTTCTTTTATTGTTAATAATAGTTTTCACTATTCTGGATTTTTGGTTATTCCAAATTAATTTGCAAATTGTTCTTTCTAACTCTATGAGGAATTGAATGGGAATTTTGATGGGGATTGTATTGAATCTGTAGATTGCTTTTGGCAAGATGGCCATTTTACTATATTAATCCTTCCAATCCATGAGCATGGGAGATTTTTCCATCTCCTGAGATCTTCAATTTCTTTCTTCAGGGACTTGAAGTTCTTGTCATACAGGTCTTTCACTTGCTTGGTTAAAGTCACACCAAGGTATTTTATACTATTTGTGACTATTGTGAAGGGTGTCACTTTCCTAATTTCTTTCTATCCTTTGAGTAAAGGAAAGCTGCTGATTTGTTTGAGTTAATTTTATATCCAGCCTTTTTGCAAAAGTTGTTTAACTGAAGAATATCAAATGACTGAGAAGCACCTAAAGAAATGTTCAACATACTTAGTTATCAGGGAAATGCAAATCAAAACAACCCTGAGGTTCCACCCCACACCAGTCAGAATGGCTAAGATCAAAAACTCAGGTGACAACAGATTCTGGCAAGGATGTGGAGAAAGAGGAACACTCCTCCATTGCTGGTGGGATTGCAAGTTGGTATAACCACTCTGAAAATCAGTTTGGTGGTTCCTCAGAAAATTGGACATAGTACTACCGGAGGACCCAGATATATCATTCCTGGGGATATACCCAAAAGATGCTCCAACATATTACAAGGACACAGGTTCCACTATGTTTATAGTAGTCTTATTTATAATAGCCAGAAGTGGGAAAGAACCCAGATGTCCTTCAACAGAGAAATGGATACAGAAAATGTGGTACATTTACACAATGGAGTACTACTCAGCTATTAAAAAACAATGAATTCATGAAATTCTTAGGCAAATGGATGGAACTAGAAAATATCATCCTGAGTGAGGTAACCCAGTCACTAAAGAACACACATGGTATGTACTCACTGATAAGTGGATATTAGCCCAAAAGCTCAGAACACCCAAGATATAATTCACAGACCATATGAAGCTTAAGAAGAAGGAAGACCAAAATGTAGATGCTTCAGTCATTCTTAGAAGGGGGAACAAAATACTCACGGGAGGTCGAGAGTGAGAAAGACTTGGGAGGAAGAGAGGAAGGTGAGGGGAAAAAAAGGAGGCAGGATCAGGTATGGGAGGAGATGGGAATGGTACACAGAGGGCCAGGAATTTGAACAGAGATGTGTTGCAATGGGGGATGGGGAACTGGGGGTTAGCCACAGGCAAGTCCCAGATGCCAGGAAAGCAAGAGGTTCCCTGGACCCAGTAGGGATGAGATTAGCTGAAATACCGAACAACAGAGAAGGAGAACCTGTAGATACCATATCCAGTGGTTAGGCAAGGCCCCCAGTTGGGGGATGGGGCCACTCACTAATCTCTAAATTTTTAACCCAGAATGACTCTAGTCTAAAGGAAATGGGGGGCAAAGAGTGGAGCAGAGACTGAAGGAAAGGCCATCTAGAAACTGATCCACCTGGGGATCCATCCCATCTGCAGACACCAAACCCAGACACTATTGCTGATGCCAAGAAGTGGTTGCTGACAGGAGCCTGATACAGCTGTCTCCTGAGAGACTCTGCCAGAGCCTGACAAATACAGAGGCAGATGCTGGTAGCCACCCATTGGACTGAGCTTGGTGACCCCACTGGAGGAGTTAGAGAAAGGACTGAAGGAGCTGAAGGGGTGTGCAACCCAAAGGAAGAACAATAATACCAACCAACCAGACCCCCAGAGCTCTCAGGGACTAAACCACCAACCACAGAGTACACATGGAAGGACCCATAGCTCTAGCCGCATAGGTTGCAGAGGATGGCTTGTCTGGCATCAATAGGAGGAGAGGTCCTTGCCTGTGAAGGCTAGATGGCCCAGTGTAGGGGCATGCAAAGGCAGTGAGGTGGGAGTGGGTAGGTGGGAGGGGAAACACCCTCATAGAAGCGGGGATTGGGGAGAATTGGGTAGGAGGGTTCCAGAGAGGGAACTGGGAAAGGGGATAGCATTTGAAATATAAATACATAAAATATTCAATAAAATAAATAAATAAAAAGATTTGCTAATCCATTAGTTTGGGGAGTGCTGACCTATTATGTGCTGTATAGTGTGGGGTGAAAGGACTGAAGTGTGACCTTGGGCACACCTGGGCAAAGTCAAGGACGAACCTGAGACGAAGAAAAGTAGGAACAGAGAGTGAGCATTAGACAAGTCAACAAGTGTCTTTCAAGACGGGCCTGAGTTCACAGAAAAGACTGGGTGTGTGAGGAGGAAACATCGGGGATTGCAGCTAGGAACAGCAAAACGAGCGATTGATCACATAGAGAGGAAGAAGACTTGGAAGTAGGCCAGGGACTAAGAACTGAGACTGTTGAAAGAGTTGCTGGGGCCTCAGCTACAGGCAACAGAGAACCACTTACAAATATGGAACAGAAAAGGCCACTCAAGCAGAGATTTTCGGAGCCTTCAAGGGAGGGAATAAGAAGTCCCAGTTAAGAGAGACCAGAGACGGGAAGAAGCTCCAGAAGGTAGCCTGCAGATGTCAGGCCTATGTCAAGGGCTCGGTGGCCAGACACCAGTGACGCGCATTTTGCTCCTGAATACCTGGCATGATTCATAGCAAAGCTTTGTTTTGAGAAGTGAGGAGATGAGAAGGAGGGCAGGTGTTCCAGAAGCATGGGCAGATTGCTCGTGGGGAAAACCCAGGACTAGAACCTCAGTCAGTCCTCAGGTCTTCAAAGCTGACCCAGAGGTCCGATTATTCCCAGGGACATGAAGTTTAAATGGCTGGGATTTTCTCAGGGAGAGCTGTGTGGAGAAATTGATACTGAAGGGAAGAAAGAAAGGGTAGAGACACGGGGGAGGGGGAAAGAGAGGAAAACAGATGTATCATCACTGTAGAACAGGGCCAGTGTGGATGTTTTCTTAAGTAACTTGCTGTCTCTGTGTGAATCTTTATAAGATGGTTGCAGTTCTCTGCATCTTACCAACTCAGAAAAACTGAAGCCCAGAGATGTTCTCCATCTTCCTAAGATCCAGTTTTTACCCAGTTCTCACTCTTAGCTCACAGATGATTCTTTCTTCACTACCCTTCTGCAGTTTAAGAAGCAGAAGAAAACCAAGACTCGTGGACCATCCTCTGAAAATGAGAGAGAGAGGGGTGGGGCTCGGGGTGGGGAGACCAAGCTGAACACCAGAGAGGCAGGAAGGTTCAGAAAGTCAGGAAGGTTCAGAAAGCAGCGAACATGTTGCTCTGAGCTGCTGTGAAGGGAAAGGGGGAGAAACACTGGCTGTGCTCATTAGAGCCTCGGGCCCCCACTTAAAGAATTCCCAAAGGAGAAAAGATGACTGAACACCACTGAGCGAGGGCTCCCAAAAGCCTCCTTCTAAATCTAGGACATTTTAGCATTTTCCCAGTTCAGACTGCATTGAAATAATTCCAACATCAAGCCGCAGTTGTAGAAATAGGAGCCTCGATTCCATGCCAGGCACCATTGAATGAGTAGGCAGAAAGCTATGGTCTTTGCCCTTATGGTCCTTACCCTGCCGCTGAAGAGAAGGAGCTACAAGCACACTGGCATTTAAACAACATATACATTGAACTACTCAGTGCAAATCTCAAATTAAGAAAATGCCATGCAGCTAGGTGGCCAAGTCGCCCAATCAGTTGAATCAACTATGGATGCCGAAGAGGGCCCCCTAAGGTTTCAGAACGGAGGAAGGACCTGAAATGCCCAATGGCTGTGACAATGCAAATGGTCCTTCTGCAAACATCCTTGCATCTGTCCAGTTGATTGTCGACGGAATAAGGTTTAGGAGCTAGGATGCCCAGAAAGAAATCAGGGAAGTTGACTTGTCACTTAAATATCATTGTCTTGGTCTGGGTTGCTGTAACAAAATACCATGAGCGAGGTGTAATAACAAAACAAATTTTTGTCTTTCATGGTTCTGGAAAAACCAGGACCAAAGCATTTACAGATTGGGCATCAGGTTCCTTCTTGCTCTATTTCACATGGTGGGGGGACCGGGAGACCTCTCCGGGACTGCTTCTGTAAGGATACTGATCCCATCGATGAGAGCTCACCAACGATTTAACCATCTCCCAGAAGCAGCATCTACAGACATTCCCAGAGTGGGGATTGGCCTCGATAAATGAACATCCAGACCTCAACAATCAAATTCTGGCTTTCGTGCCAGTTCAGCTTTTCAATCCCAATCACAGTGCAGCTGCAGCCATCAGAGCTTTGAGTCTTTTCTTGGTTCTCATTTTTTTAAAGGGGTGATTTTTGTGCACTCTAATTCAGACGTTCATTCTGAAGTCAGATCTGTCCATTCAAATGGCCCTTTTCACTACTGTGGTTTCAGGTGAGTTACCATACTTCATCTGTAAACTGTATATGAACTGGGGAGAGTAGCACTAATTAAGACGGTTATAGTTCAAACTAAGGTAAATATTTTAATCCAAGAGTTTTGTATAGTAAACATCTTTTAGAAGCATCACATCTGCAGCAAATTCTCACATAGAAGTCAATATACCTTTATACATTACAATGTCATACTTTTAATCAAATGAAAGGGTCCCAGTTAGTTCTGATTTTTGAGGGATACCCTTGGCTTAAAGGGTCAGTTCTTTTACATATACCCTGCTGATAAACTTTTTCCAGCTCCTGAGGACCCCAGTATTCTGTATTGACTGAGGACCCCTGTGTTCTGTACTGACTGAGGACCCCTGTGTTCTGTACTGACTGAGGACCCATGTATTCTGTATTGACCGAGGACCCATGTATTTTGTGTTGACTGAGGACCCCTGTATTCTGTATTGACTGAGAACCCATGTATTCTGTATTGACTGAGGACCCATGTATTCTGTATTGACTGAGGACCCATGTATTTTGTGTTGATTGAGGACCACTGTATTCTGTATTGACTGAGGACCCCTGTATTCTGTATTGACTGAGAACATGATGTATTCTGTATTGACAGAGAACATCCTGTATTCTGTACATACTGAGGACATCCTGTATTCACTGTTGTTTCTTTTCTTTGTGTTGGTTGCTGTTGGAACTGGACATGGTTAAGGCCATGAACAGCTCTGCAGACATAACAGTTCTCTTTAAAACAGTAGTTCTCCAATCTGTGGCTCATAACTCCCAAAAGATCATCAGAAAACACAAATATTTGCATTATGATTTATAATAGCAGAAAATTATAGTTATGAAGTAGCAATAAGAATAATTTTATGATTGGGGCTTCACCACAAGTAGAGGGACTGCCTTAAAGGGTAGCAGCATTAGGAAGGTAGAAAACCACTGTCCTAAAGGAATGAGCGCTGATAAAATCGAGCCTGAACATACATATTCACTTGCATTTATACCGTCAAGAGAGGTACAAATTCTCAGAGATACTTGTGTGGATTGCCAGTGACTGGCTTCCATCTCTTCTTCAATTCATCTGAAAGCTAGGCATGTAACATCGAATATCAGCTCCCTTGGTCTTCTCCAAAAGACCACCCTGTACAAACATAAACACGATTTCCTCATCAACTTACTCTTTGGCATGTCTTCCTATTTATACCAGTTACAGACACAGTTCTATCAGCCATCAGTATTTGAGCCTTAGTATGAAGGCCAGTCTGACACAGCCTTCTCCAAGGAGTCCGCGCTTTCTAGGTCCTGTCCTACCAATCGAAGGTTTGAATTTCCTCCCAGCAAGTCTTATCATCAGGATTTTGTGATATCAACTTATATCTAAAGTTGAATTAACCAGCTTTCTTGAATTGAAAACTCCAGTTATAGAGATCAAAGGCCAACGTCCAAGTTTTCATTTATACCTAACCAAATTAAGGAGAGCCGCCACACTGTGGAAGCACACATGCAATACAAACATTCCCAGACCTTCACAGTTTAAAGGTGCACATGAGTTCAATGAAGTGCTTCTCTGTGGCATGCACATAGCTTTAAGGGCACAGGCATCTCTGTTCCCCTGTACCCTGAGTCTCCAAGGAGACAACTGTATCTCAGGGTAACAAATGTTTTTCACCAAGCTCTGTGAAACGTTTTGGTCCCTGGATATTAAGGTCATATTGTTTAGTGTACACTATCACACACTTAATTCAGGAGCTCCTTCAGATTATTGGACCCTTGTCTGTACTGACAAGCATTAGAGCAAGGCTGATATTCTTATACAGATACTCTGGAAGAATCTTGATGTTTCTGTCTTAGGGTTTCATTCATATATATATATATATGTATATATATATATATATATATATATATATATATATATATGATATGATATTTTCTTTATTTACATTTC
The DNA here is from genome assembly GCF_900095145.1 of Mus pahari. NCBI lineage: Eukaryota > Metazoa > Chordata > Mammalia > Rodentia > Muridae > Mus > Mus pahari. Next base: position 62,205,724 of record NC_034592.1, read on the forward strand.
AAATGTTATCCCCTTTCCTAGTCTCCCCTCCGAAAATGCCCTATCCCCTCCCCCTCCCACTGCTCCCTAACCCACCCACTCCCATTCCCAGTCCTTGCTTTCCCCTATACTGTGGCATAGATCCTTCACAGGATCTAGGGACTCTCCTCCCATATATATACATGAATGACCATCCAGAGACTGCCCCACTTGGGGATCCATCCCATAAACAACCACCAAACCCAGACACTATTGCAGATGCCAACAAGAGCCTGCTGACAGGAGCCTGAGCCTGATATAGCTCTCTCCTGAGGGCCTCTGCCAGTGTCTGGCAAATACACACACACACACACACACACACACACACACACACA
>NC_034592.1:62206416-62242440 GCF_900095145.1 Mus pahari
GGAATTCTCCTATACTGGGGCATAGATCCTTCACAGGACCTAGGGCCTCTCCTCCCATTGATGACCAACTAGGCCATCTCTGCTACACATACAACTAGAGCCACAAGTTCCACCATGTGTTTTCTTTGATTGGTAGTTTAGTTCCAAGGAGCTCTGGGGGTACTGGTTAGTTTATATTGATGTTCCTCCTGTGGGGCTTCAGACCCCTTCAGCTCCTTGAGTACTTTCTCTAGCTCCTTCATTGGGGACCNTGTGCACTGTCCAATGGATGATTGTGAGCATCCACTTCTGTATTTGCCAGGCACTGTCAGAGGTCCTCAGGAGACAGCTATATCAGGCTCCTGTCAGCAGGCTCTTGTTGGCATCTGCCATAGTTTCTGGGTTTGGTGGTTGTTTATGGGATGGATCCCCAAGTGGGACAGTCTCTGGATGGTCATTCCTTCAGTCTCTGCTCCGAACTTTGTCTCTGTAAATCTTTCCATGCATATTTTGTTCCCCCTTCTAAGAAGGATTCTGAGCTTCTGGGCTAATACCCACTTATCAGTGAGTGCATATCATGTGTGTTATTTTGTGACTGGGTTACCTCACTCAGGATGATATCTCCAGATCTGTCGTCCACTTGTCTAAGAATTTCATAAATTCATTGTTTTTAATAGCTGAGTAGTACTCCATTGTGTAAATGTACCACATTTTCTGTATCCATTCCTCTGTTGAGGAACATCTGGGTTCTTTCCAGCTTCTGGCTATTATAAATAAGGCTTCTATGAACATGTGGAGCATGTGTCCTTATTACATGTTGGAGCATCTTCTGGATATATGCCCAGGAGTGGTATTGCTGACTCTTCCAGTAGAACTATATCCAATTTTCTGAGGAACCGCCAAACTGATTTTCTAGAGTGGTTGTACCAACTTGCAATCCCACTAGCAATGGAGGAGTGTTCCTCTTTCTCTACATCCTCGCCAGCATCTGCTGTCACCTGAGTTTTTGATCTTAGTCATTCTGACTGGTGTGAGGTGGCATCTCAGGATTTGTTTTGGTTTGCATTTCCCTGCTGATTAAGGATGTTGAACTTTTTTTTTTTTTTTTTTAGGTGCTTCTCAGCCATTTGGTATTCCCCAGTTGAGAATTATTTGTTTAGCTCTGTATCCCAATTTTTAATAGGGTTATTTGGTTTTTTGGAGTCCAACTTCTTGAGTTCTTTATATGTATTGGACATTAGCCCCCTATCCGATTTAGGCTTGGTAAAGATCTTTTCCCAATCTGTTGGTTGCCTATTGGTCTTATTGACAGTGTCCTTTGCCTTACAAAAACTTGGCAATTTTATGAGGTCCCATTTGTCCATTCTCCATTTTACAGTACAAGCCATTGGTATTCTGTTCAGGAATCTTTTCCCGTGCCCATTATCTTTGATGCTCTTCCCCACTTTCTCCTCTGTATGTTTCAGTGTCTCTGGCTTTATGTGGAGTTCTTTGATCCTCTTAGACTTGAACTTTGTACAAGGAGATAAGAATGGATCAATTTGCATTTTTCTACATGCTAACTGCCAGTTGAGCCAGCACCATTTGTTGAAAATGCTGCCTTTTTTCCCCACTGGATGGTTTTAGCTCCTTTGTCAAAGATCAAGTGACCATAGGTGTGTGGGTTCATTTCTGGGTCTTCAATTCTGTTCCATTGATCTTCTTGTCTGTCACTGTACCAGTACCAGGCAGTTTTTATCACAATTGCTCTGTAGTACAGCTTGAGGACGGGGATGGTGAGTCCGCCAGACATTCTTTTATTGTTGAGAATAGTTTTTGCTATCCTAGGTTTTTTGTTATTCCAGATAAATTTGCAAATTGCCCTTTCTAACTCTGTGAAAAATTTAGTTGGAATTTTGATGGGGATTGCATTGAATCTGTAGATTGCTTTCGGCAAGATAGCCATTTTGACTATATTAATTCTTCCAATCCATGAGCATGGGAGATNTTTCCATCTTCTGAGATCTTCGATTTCTTTCTTCAGAGACTTGAAGTTCTTATCATACAGGTCTTTCACTTCCTTAGTTAGAATCACACCAAGGTATTTTATATTATTTGTGACTATTTTGAAGGGTGTTGTTTCCCTAATTTCTTTCTCAGCCCATTTATCATTTGTGTAGAGAAAGGCCAGTGATTTGTTTGAGTTAATTTTATATCCAGTTACTTCATTGAAGTTGTTCGTCATGTTTAGGAGTTCTCTGGTGGATTTTTTTTTTTGGGGGGGGGGTCACTTATGTATACTATCATATCATCTACAAATAGTGATATTTTGACTTCTTCCTTTCCAATATGCATTCCTTTGATCTCCTTTTGTTGTCGAATTGCTCTGGCTAGGACTTCACAGACTATATTGAATAGGTAGTGAGAGAGTGGGCAGCCTTGTCTAGTCCCTGATTTTAGTGGGATTGCTTCGAGTTTCTCTCCATTTACTTTGATGTTGGTTACTGGTTTGCTGTAGATTGCTTTTATTATGTTTGATATAAATATAATAGATGGCTTGCTCAGCCTACTTTCTTATAGAAGCTAGGGTCACCAAACCAGGAATGGCCCCACCCACTGTGGGCTGGGCTCTCCCCCATTGAGAAAATACCTTAGAGCTGGATCTCATGGAGGCATTTCCTCATTGGAAGCTTCTTTCTCTCTGATGACTCTATCTTGTGTTACGTTAATACATAAAACAAGCCTGCACAATTTCCAAAATTTGCTTGTGGCTTTGTAACATTCAAATCATAATGCTATTTTCCCTGTGTGGTGAGAATATTTTTAAGAAATCTTAGGAAAAAATGGCACAAAGAAAACTCAACTATTGTAAAAATGGCTTGGGAAGGCAAAAATAAATAAAATTAATGTCTGATCTTCATTGAAACATTCTTATAGGATGAAATCCAACTATAATGGTTTATTTTAACTATATAAAAATGACCTCGCTAAACTCAGGATTCCTATCCAACTACCATGCTAACTGTAAATCTTATTTATCTTGCTCTATAAAGATCAAGCGTGTAGGGAGATGTAGTTATTTAAATGAGTCCCATGTAAAGGCCTACAGTTCACAGTTTCTTTTCCTCTGTGGTATCTTGCTTTCAAATGTGAGACTGAAATTGCCTTCAGAAAGATCTTCACAAATTCAACTGTATTTGTTGACAGTGGAGATGAAGATAAAAGAGAATTGCTCTATTATAGACAACACATAAGGCTGCAGTGTGGCTGCCTCCAAAGGGAAGAGCAGGGCCATAGATACAAACCTTGGGGCTCGTAAGGTACAGACTAGCTTTAGAGAGAAATCTATACAAGCAAAATAAAGCGGGATTAAAGGAAACAACTCAGGACAGGTTACTTCAACACCTTCAATCAAGTTGTGCTAAAGTTTCAAATCCAGAAAACAGTGCAAATAAACTTAAGACTATCTCCAGTGCTATTTCTCAAAACAACATATATCAGAAGATAAAACACATGCATAAAATAATGTTAATCATTAGATTGTGCCATGTTGATATTTCTGTTGCCAATATCAGAGTTTCTTCACATATTTTCGCTAGAAATTCCCAGGATCTTATTTGTTAAGAGTGAGTATTGATTGGGTCTGTATTAATAAGAAGTAGGCAATAGAAGACTGAATCATGCATGGAGTACATATGAAGGGTGTGTTCCTTTCTTGATGCCCTAAGGAACTGGTACATGGAAATTTGTCTCTTGTATTGAATATGAAATGTTCCTCTACAAACTCATGTGTTGGGGCCTTGTTTGTTGGTTCATGGGCTTCTGGGAAGGGACTGAATGCTGAGGATTCTGTCCTAATCAATACAGTCATTCCCTTGATAGACTCATAGTATATATTGAGAGGTGATAACACAAGGTGACGAGGCCTAGCTTGAGGAAGTAGATGACTGTCCACTATGAGGGGAGCAGTCTTCTCCACAAGTTTCCACTGACATGTGTTTCAGCCCTTTCCACTGGCTCAGAAGCAATGGTACTTGCCACCCTAGACTAACACCTCATAAGCCATAAACTACCACAAATCTCTCTTTCCTTTAAGATGTTTATGTCAGGGAGTCTACCACCACAACAAAGGATCTTAGAAGTCACCACCTGCACAAGGGTATCAATCCAACTCCAGTTCTACTTACATGGAGAGGGTATGGACAGAAGCTAATGAGGCCATAGCTTCAGGAAACACATAGACAATAGCAATGGACTATGATAGATGCTTTAATGTAATGGTTCTCATGCCTCCTAACACTGAGACCCTTTAATACAGTCCATCATGTTGTGGTGACCCCAACCGTAAAATTATTTTCATTACTACTTCATAACTGTAATTATAATACTCATGAATTACAATGTAAATATCTAATATGCAACCCAAGAGTCATGACCCACAAGTTGAGAACCCCTGTAAAGAAATACAAAATAGAGGTGAGAAAAGGCGCGGGGGGGGGGGAGCATTGGCTTTAGCTATTTTTTTGAACATGTGTTTAAAAATACAGATGAAGCTATACTACAGGAATGCTTTAGAAGTCTGTGGTTGGTTTGTTCTTGTTTTTTATTTTTCTCTGTTGATTCGGGAAATAACAGAGTCAATCCATGATGGAAATAATGACTAGGCTACAGTGAAAGAACCCAACCAATGTGCTATGTGGCGAACTTTGTATTACAAGCTTCATAGCCATATAAATGACTGTCATGTCATATCTCTATATATGCATACCTATGAGTCTTGAGTTGCTTGTGTGTATTGAGATTTTATATATACATATAATTACATATACATGTATGTCAAGTGCTTCCTGGAAAACTTTTCATCACTATTCTACAGTGTTTCAGGTTTTTCAAAACTGAACGTGCTCACTCTCCTGGGTGCACTGGTAATCACTAATGAAGACTCTGGCTATAAACTAGACATTGATCAATAATGTGGGAGCAGAAGTTTTAGCCATCTATTTTCTCACTGTCAAAAGAATATTTGCCAATTGATTTTTTTTTGGTAACTTGACTATTAGCCAGTGAGATTGTGATTATTTGGGACAGGTAATTTTTTTCTTTTATGTATCCAAACAAAGCAATTGATTTTGACCTACAGATTAAATGTGGCAGCATTTGACATTTTGCTTCACCGACTAGATGTCAATCTGAACTGTGGTTTACAAACCAAAGCTCCATTCCTTACTTTTTCTTCTCAGAAAAGCCTGCTATCTCTGGGGGCCTTCATAACACCACCAGCTATGCAACATTATTTGAAACTGTCCTTTAATTAGGAGATTAAAGAACTAAATCAATACCAGAGGAACAGAAAGCTAGGACCCCCAGCAGGAGAATCTCAAGTCCCCAGTACTTGGGACTTTAATCTCTACTGGTTCAGTTGTCTTTGAAGGCTATCAAACAAACCCTCTAGTTATGAAAGGAAAAGATCAGGCAATTAGCACACACAGCAAGCCTGTTATCTTTGCTGCTGTGATGGGAGAAGCTGATGCTTTGCCTTCCAGAAGCCCCTACAGCAGTGCTTCTCAACCTGTGGGTCTTGATCTCTTTAGGGGTCAACTGACCCTTTCATGGGGTCGCTTAAGACCGCTGGAAGACACAGATATTTACATTATGATTTATATCAGCAGCAAAATTACAGTTATAAAATTACAATGAAAATAATTTTATGGTTGGGGGTTATTACATAATATGTGACCTCATGTTGTAACATGAGGTTATGTATTAAAGAGTTGCAGCTTCAGGAAGGCTGAGAACCACTGTTCTAAAATTTATCCTGGCTTGTTAATGAGCCTGTTTGGGGAGAAGGTTTTGTTTTGTTTTGAGACAGTTCTCTTTCTCTCCCATCTCTCCACTACACACTTGCTCATCACAGTGGCTCCCGCAGGCATGGTGGTGGGTGAGCCTCTGGGTATCTTCCACCCACCTGCCAGAGCCTCATCAGCAATGATATCTTTTGAAAAGTAGGATGACTTAATGTCTACCCAACCCAAAGATTCCAAAGGAAATAAATCCCTGGTCAAAGATAACACAGCACAGAAAAACTATAACTCAACAAAGAGTCATCATCTCATGTTTGAACCATCACCACCACCAACTAGAGAGATGGCAGTGATGAGAAGTAAACAGAGTGAGACATGTTGAGTCAACTGTGGGTCTCCACTCTGCAGGTACTGCTCTTCTTCCTGGGCGAGGATGCAGCTCTGGGAGTCACAGCAGCTCTCATAGTGGTCCATTTTCTCAAAAGGAGAAGACATAGGTCCACTGGCACTTGTGTTTGTTTCTGGCTCTATTGATGGGCAGTATAACTCATCATTTCCCAAGGAGCAAGAATAGCAACCATCTTTGTATCTCCAGGCCATTTATAGTGCACAAACGATTTGGCTTCTCTTCCTCCCCATTTCTCCAACCTATTTGCTTGTTCCTGCCAGCTGCACCTGCCTGGCCCATTTTCTAAACTAGTGAGTGATGTGGGAGAGCACAACTCATTGTGAGTGGTGTCATTCCTGGGTTTGTGGTCCTGGGCTCTATAGGAAAGCAGGCTGATCAAGCCATGGGGAGCAAGCCAGTAAGCAGTATCCCTCCATGGCTTCTACTTCACCTCCTGCCTCTCAGTTCCTGTCATATTTGAGTTCCTGTCCCTATTTCCTTTGATTATGAACAGTGATGTGCAAGCGTAAGCCAAATAAGACCTTTCCTCCCCAACTTGTCATGGTGTTTCACCACAGCAATACTAACCCTAACTAGTGCGCCTGGTAAAACAGTATGCTCAGTTGAGCTCCTGGGGTGTGGGAGGGAGCTATACTATTTTCTCTGAGTTCATCATCACTGCAAGCCTTTGGTGAGGTACTGAAGAGAAAATGTGCTAGGTAGCAAAATTGCCAATGCGAGTGCACAACAAAAATTATACCTTGATAGAGGCCTCAAGTAGCCCATCTACATCCCTCTGTGAGAACACCTGTGGCCACCTCCATATATCATAGGTACCCATTAGAAGTCTAAGGACTGTGTAGAAACAGCAAAGAATGAGGAATGAGCCCAATTCATTAAATTATTAGCTGAAACATATTAAATGAGAGACCTATAATAGTAAGAACCAAACACATAAACTCTTAGGGCTTCCAAGTTGCCATAATTGTTTACAAGGTAGAATCAATCCAAGGGGCAGTTGATCTACATTGTCTACTTTATTATGTTTGAGCTTAGTACCTTTTTATGTGCCCTGTTCATGGAACAATTTTTAGAGCCTTTATTCTTCTCCATGACAGCTTTACTAGAACAAGAATCCACCCCCATCTGCCATTAAAAAGGAGCTATGAGTTTATCTTTCATTTGAGTTTTCATGTTCAAAGCCATGAAAATTAAGTCAAAACTAAAGCAAAATCTCATGCTTTTAATTTTATATACTTAGGATGTGAAGGATGTTTGAAAAATGTGTTTCCTTAAGTCTCTCAATATGAAATTTGAAGATATACTTCACTGATAATGTTTCATTTCCTCTAGTTTATTCCATATAATTAATATTAAAATGAGGCATAGATACATATACCATCAGTACCACAGAGTGTACTAACACAGCTAGATTAATCTGTGAGAAAACATGTATGGAAGAGATACAGTTCCCCGAACAGTGTGTCTAGGTCAGAAATAAGAGTTTTCAGTGGACAAACCATACCCCCAGAGCATCTGGAGATTTAGGATTTTTGTAGGAGAAGGACCTGAGGATACCTGAGAGACTTAGAACAGTTTCTGATCTACGAAGGACAGAAGTGGCTTTGGAAACAAGGAGTCTCAGAGCTCAGCCTCAGGCACCAGTGTTCTGGGTGGCTACCTTGACTTGGTGAGCTGTGCCCTCGCCAGACAGCAGAAGAGGGCGGAAATGAGATCCCAGAGCCATCTAGAGCTCTGCCCATCTAAGAACAACATTAAATGTTGGTATAATGAGGTTCAACAGTTGTCAACAGTATGCCTGAGGTTGTGTGAAGGAAATCACACACTAACAGAAATTCTGCCACGCCCCTTGGTTTTATAAGGACAGACAGTTGAGAGATCACCCTGAGTCTCCAAGGAAATGTTGAATTTTTAAACCGTGTTGGGACTGTTTGAATGTGTAATTAATCCATTTTGCATTATGAGATTGTGGTGGTTTGAATCGCCCAGGGGGTGGCAATATTAGAAGGTATGCCTTTGTTGGAGTAGGTGTGGCCTTGCTGGAGGGAGTATGTCATGGTGGGAGTGGGCTTTGAGACCCTCATCCTAGCCACACGGAAGACAGTCTTCTCCTAGTGACTCTCAGATCAAGATGTAGGACCCTTGGCTCCTTCTCCGGCACAGTGCCTGCTGTTCACTGTAGTGACCATGCTTCCTGCCGTGATGATCATGGACTGACCCTCTGAACCTGTAAGCCAGCCTCAATTAAATGTTGTCCTTATAAGAGTTGCCTTGGTCACGGTGTCTCTTCACAGTAATAAAACCCTAACTAAGACAGAGATGGGCTTTATTCCAGGGGGCACAGTGGTGGAACACGATTCTTTGAGTGTGGAATTTCCCCTGTAGGCTTTTGTACGTCAGCATTTTGCCCTACAGTTACTGGGGGCTGTTTTGGAAGTCTGTGGAACCTTCAGGTGGTGGAACTTCATTGCGGGTGTTGGGTCTCTGGGTACAGGTTTGGGACTTAGCAGCCTACTGCTTCTTGCCCACTCTCAAGTTTCTGACTGCTTTTGCAAAGTGACTGGCTGACTCAAGTTCCCGTTGCCACACCCAGCCCGGAGGGTTTACTTCATCCCTCCTTGAACTCTATTGTGAAGTAAGCCCTTCTCTCTTGAGTGCCTTTATGTCAGATACTAGGTCACAGCCACAGAAAAAACAATTCAGGCCTCCTCCCACTTCTTTTCCTGGGCATCCTTCTTGCATGGATGCGTGTTTGTATGCTTGAGGTTATTTGGGTCTCTTTGAGACTCTTGCTTTTCTTTCCATTCCCAAGACTAGATGTTTCCTGTCGACTTATCGTTCTTCAGCCTGCTCACACATGTTCTTCTGCCCCCATCTTAGAGAACTTTTCATTTTATTTAACTTCTCAAGTTTAGAATGTATATATGATTTATAATAGTAAAAACATTTACTTTATATTTAGTTGTATATCTTGTTGAGAGACATTGTTCTCACATTTTTCTTTAGTTCTTTGTATGCGGTTTCCTTTAATATCTTGGACATATTTATACTTTCCCATTCAAATTGCTTGGCAGATAAGTCCAGCTGTTTTCTCCACTGGGACAGTTTCTATTAAAAGCCACTTTGTCTAGATTTGTGCTGTATTTTCTTGTATCTTTGAATGCTTTATAATAAAGTTCCTGGTAAAATTAAAATATTAATTTTAAATATTTAATTTAATATTTTAATTTAAAATATTAAATAATGTAGAAGCTTTGGAAACAAGAGCATCTTCCTTATTCTACATCAAGATGTTTTTCCTATCTATTGTTATTATTCTTGGAGCTATTTGGTGTCAAGCGACTTCCCTAAACTAATTTTGAAAGTGTCTCTGTTTTAATGGCAGCTTGAATTTCCTCTCAGTTGGTTTAATAGCCAGCTAATAATTAGATAGATGTTTGTTGTTGTGGACCACATTTTTCAGAGTCTGGAAGTCAGGATCTAGACGATACCCAAAGGCATTGGTATCATCACAATTTACAGAACAGACAATGATGTTCTCAAATGCCATTTCTCAGTCCCTGAAGCATATTTTGGGGTAATAATGTCCAAGTGTTGAATCACATTGGCCTTGTTGGGTATGTGGCCACTTCCTTCAGGCCCAGATCATAGCCGTATCTGACTGGTGGTACTAACAACCACCCTTGTGGTTATAAAGTTCAATATGACTGTAGTCTGTAATCACAGTACCTCAGAGGTAATCCAAACCTTCATTCATACCTTTTAGCTTTTAAGGCTAACACATCTATTGGAATCTTTTTCTTGGTCATGTCAGCTATGATGGACAAGAACATAGAAGGGTTTTTCAGATATCTCTGACCCTTGGAAAAACTATCAAGGTTATCGTGACATTTTAACTAATTAGAATCCTGTTATGGAAGTCAACTTCCCTGTTAAAATGGCAGAATTATGGCCAGGGAGTCTGGAGGTCTTCAGGAAGGGTTTCAAATCACCATTAGAAGGATGGAAGGCAATGCCCTTGGTCCTGGGAAGGCTTGATGCCCCAGTGTAGGGAAATGCCAGGGCAGGAAGGCTAGAGAGGGTAGGTGGGTAGGGGAGCACCCTCATAGAGACAGGGGGAGGGAGGATGGGATAGGGAGTGTCCGGAGCAAAAACTGGAAAAGGGGATGACATTTGAAATGTAAATAAATAAAATATCTAGTAAAAATATCATTTGTTTGCAAAACTAGATTCCACAGAGCATGTCAGAAACTACCCAAAACATTGAAACATAGGTTTTACTTTTCCAAACTGAGAGATGGGACTCAGGAAACCAGTGTGGCCAACAATTTCTGTTTTCAAAGAAAAGAATAGCAGAATCATCTAATATTAAAATTGAAGAAGCCCTAAATTACTGGGTGTATTAAAGTTAAGGCATATGTGTTTCCAGCAGAGATGGTGAGGAGTGAGGGATGGAGAAGCCACGGGAAAAATGAGGTGCAGCCCACTCATGTGAGATAACTGAACCCCAGATCCCACCAATTATAAGATGAGCAGAAAGGAGAGTTACTGCTAAGAGGTAATATCTTACTACTTAAGACATTTTAATCTTATTTTTGAAATCTCTTAGGTTAGACATACAATTGCATCGTATTCCATTCTTAAAGGGGAAATATAAAATATACAAGCAGGTTCTACATGGGAGAAAAGTTATCAGTGAAGGAAGCTAAGAGGTCTCTAAAGCATTCAGAGGTTCATGCTTGAATCACTTCTCAGGCATTGTCAGTGGTCACAAACACATCCTCTAAGGCATCAGGCCGACTCTCAGGATGCAGCCTTTCTTAAGGACGTGCCAGGTCACCTCCAGGACTTTCCTCCAAGCTGCTGACACTCTCGTGAGATTTGATACTGTCAGACTTAGGAGGGGATACCAACTGGGAGGTTTTTTTGTGTAAAATAAAACTTGCAGTGCCTTCCTCAAGTGCTCCTTCCTTGGCTTATTGCCAACAATTTCAGGGTGTTTCCATCATACTTCAGCCACATCATCTTTAACTATGTGTCCTCAAAGACCTAACAAGGTGCACGCCACTCATTATAACTCAGCTGCGGTTCATCTATATGGTGTGATGTGGTGTGTGTGTGTGTGTGTGTGTGTGTGTGTGTGTGTGTCTGTGGTGTGTATGTGTATGTGCAGGTGTGTGTGTGTGTGTGTGTNGTGTATGTGCAGGTGTGTGTGTGTGTGTGTGTGTCTGTGGTGTGTATGTGTATGTGCAGGTGTGTGTGTGTGTCTGTGGTGTGTATGTGTATTTGCAGGTGTGTGTGTGTGTGTGTGTGTGTGTGTGTGTAAGGTGTCATTGAACTCAGTCTTACACTCCTAGAAGACTGCATCCAAACTTATACTAAGAATGTTTTTGTTCTACATTTCTGCATAACAGCTGGCTAGTAACAGCTGGCTAAAACACAACTAATTTATTATATCAGATTTCTGGAAGCCAAAAGTTCATCACAACTCAGCTGAATTCATTGTTAGAGTTCTTAGGAGGCCAAGATCAAGGTGGTGACAAGACTCTGCTTTTTTGAAAGTTATGTCTCAGGCAGTCTAAATATCCAGAAATGAGCTCAACCTAGACTGTAGGAGGATTTCTGGTCATTTGATGAAAGCCAGCATCCCTCGGGAACTTGTGAAACTGGTTCCCATCTGCCCCCCAAAGACATCTTTTCTATCTCTGGCAGAAGGGACATATGACTACCTATGACTGCTATCAGCGTATTGAAGCTCAGACGGGCCTGCAGGCTCCCTCAGTGTACCAATTACCTGTTGTACACTTCCAAGCCCAAGTCAGCAGCTGGGCCTGCCCTGGCCCCAGCTAACATCCTTATATTTGTATGATTCTTCCATCTCGTACTTTCTATATATCTATTCCCACTGTTGCCTTTCTCTCTCTCTTTCTCTCTCCTATACTCTATTCTCTTGCTATCTCACCTTGGTGGTTTGAATGAAAGTAGCCCCCATAGGGAGTGGCACTATTAGGAAGTTGGAGGAAGTGTGTCACTGGGGATAAGCTTTGATGTTTCAGATGCTCAAGTCAGGCCCAGTGTGGTGGTCTCTTCCTGCTTCCTGTCAATCCAGATGTAGAATTCTCAGCTCCTTCTCCAGCACAGTATCTGCCTGTGTGCTGGATGCTTTCCACCATGATGACAGTGTACTAAAACGCTGAACAGTAAGCCAGCCCCAATGTATGTTAGCCTTTATAAAGTTGCTGTGGTTCTGGTGTCTCTTCAGAGCAATATTTAAGCCAGCAACATGTGACAAATCAGCCAGACGTTGGTACCAGGGACTGGGGTATTTCTGCGATAAGCCTGATCCTGCTTTGGTTTGGAGGAATGTGGACTTTGACACTTCGGTTTAGGAAAGCAGCTGAATGCCTTAATTGGAGCTTAGTTGGATATACAAGTGGGAACATGGAAGACAGTGGCGCTGAGAGTGATTTGAACTGTGGTAGCCAGCTCAGGAGGTTTCAGAGGAGAAGAATATTAGTATGTGACCTAGAGACTGTTCTTGTGGAACTTTGGTAAAGAACATGGCTGCTTTCTGCTTTTGTCTAGAAAAAACATCTCCCTGAGGTTAAATTGAAGTGTTTTGGGTTACCAACTTTGGCAGAGATTTCCGGACAGCCTCGTATTGACTGTGTTTGTTGCTTACTGGGGGGCCACACTTACGAAGATACATAAGGAAAAGGAGCAAGCCAGTAAGCTGCACCCCTCCTTGGCCTCTGCATCAGCTCCTGTCTGACTTCCACTGATGATAAACAGTGCTGTTAAAGTGTAAGCCAAAGGCCACTAGTCCCCAATTTGCATTTTGGTCATGGGGTTTTGTCGCAGCAGTAGAAATCTTAGCTAAGAACTCATCATCTTCACCGTTCTCTTCTCTCTCCCTTCCCTAGCCTTGTCTGTGCCTACCCTGCAGACAGAAAGCTTTCTCTCTATCTGCTGTAGACAGTTCTGGATTCCTCCAGACATGCCCTCCTCTCTTCTACACAGTATAAGCCTTCCCCTAATAGTGGAGCAGTCTCTTCACTGTGCTCCCTGTTCCTTTACTGTGCTCCCCATCTCTTTACTGTGCCCCCCGTCTCTTTGCTGTGTTCTCTGTCTCTTTACTGTGCTCCCCATCTCTTCACTGTGCTCCCTGTTCCTTTACTGTGTTCCCTGTCTCTTTGCTGTGCCCCTGTCTCTTTACTGTGCTCTCCATCTCTCTACTGTGCTCCCTGTCTCTTTACTGTGCTTCCTGTCTCTTTACTGTGCCCCCTTGCATACGCTGAAGGCTTCCAAGGAGAATACAGCTCACATAGGTTGTTAGCAACTCACACAGGCTGTTGGGTTCTGCAGTAATAAGATGGGTTCTGCTGTCCTTGATGTTTAAGCAAGGTTGGGCCTCCTGTATATGAAAGCCAGCAACATGTGACAACTCGTGTTTCAAATCTTTAACTTTTCCTTCTGTTGTCTCTCTGGCCTCCTCTGTCCTAACCTGGCTGAAAGCCTTATTCTTCATGGCTCATCTAGAGAAGCCAGCACAGCATCTTCACCTTAACATTACTGGATGAGTAACCTCAATTAAATCTGCAAAGCCTCTTCACTCTTGCAATATACTATCAATAACTGATGACAAGGGGCAAGGTACCAGAGGTCAAATTTCTGCTTGGCGCACTTGGGGTGACTTTGTTGTTTAAAATTATATACAGTGGCAAATTTGGACTGTCTGACGTTTTTCACGACATCATGATGAAATGCTACGTTTGTGACCTGAGTTCTTAGTGCTGTTTTACTGTCCCCGTCACTGCCAAGCATGTGACAGACAGCGAGACTGTCTCGGCATCTCCTCTCTAATGAAATTCAAAGCTCCCTTTCCTTTCCTCAATTCAATTGCTTGCCATTGGAAAGGAAACAGCTTCCAATTAGTTAGAAATCTTCACAAATTGTTGTTGCACATTTCAATGGCAGCCCCGTGAAATCCACAGATTTGATTACACCAGGCTCACATGGCTTTAAAATTCCGTTTGCTTATGGTGAGAACGTGGGCATTGTCTTCTGCCTTCACATGCATGACTTGGCATGTGGCTGCAGGCTATTTTGTGTGCATTTGTGTAATAAAACAACACCACTTCATTTGATTTTGAATGTCTTCTTTAGCTGCTGCTCTATATTGTGGCGAGTTTCTTCAACAGACATATTTTTGCCACTCCTCTGTGTGTGTGTGTGTGTGTGTATCTGTGTGTGTGTGTGTGTGTGTGTTGTGGGTACATGTGTGTGAGTATTCACATGTATGGACATGTGAGGCATGCATGTGCATGTGTGTGTCCACACATGTGAAGATCAGAACTGGTCCCTTCCTCAGTTGCTCTCCATCTTATATACAGGGACAAGGTCTTTCATTTCAGTCCAGAGTGTTCTGATTGTCTGACTAGCCTAGTTAGCCAAATTGCTGGAGATCCCATCTCTGCCTCCCAAGCTCAAGGAATACAGTTGGGTCCACACCACTGACTGAGCATTTATGTGGGTCCTGGGGATCTGAACTCTGCTCCTCAGCCTTACATGAAGAGTACTCTACTCACTGTACCATCTCCCAGCCCCCCTGTGTATGTGCTTTTGAATAAAACAGTAACTTTTTATTTCAACATCGTCATTGAGCCAAGCTATTTTTAAAAGATTGATTAATATGTTATTTTATGTGTATGAATATTTGCACGTACATAGGTATATGCCTGCATGCCTGGTGCTCATGGAGCCATAAGAGGGCACCAGGTCCCTTGGATGTGGAGTTACAGATGACTGTAAGCCAGCACGTGGGTGCTGGGAACCAAATGTGTGTCTTCTGTAAGGGCAGCAATTGCTCTTAACCATAGACTCATCTCTCCAGCCACTCCTGTGTGTGTGTGTGTGTGTGTGTGTGTGTGTGTGTGTGTGTGTGTGTGTGTGCAATGTTGTTGAAAATATTAACCAGCATTTAAACCCAGCCAAGTAGCACCAATAATGTACAATACACAAAGTGGCAATACAAATATCTGTGAGTCAATAGCTGTGCCATAGTTGTCACCTAGGACAGCAGTCACCATCCTGACTTTCAATGACATTCAAGCATCCCCATCCCTGGGCTTATAGGGCAGTGTCTGGCCAGCTAGTGAATGAGTACTCCTTTGGAAATCAAATATCTACCAGCATCAATTCTTTATTGTTTAAAAAATATAACTGTCTCAGGCTGTCTCAGGTGTACTGACTTTCCTAAATGAAAGTCAGAAAACATCAGACTAATGATGAGAGCATCCAGAAAGTAATACCAGAAAGAAAAAAAAAAGAAAGAAAGCAATACCAGGCTGGAAGAGAAAACTAACAATTCAGACAACTTGAACTTTATTCTCTTGTGTTTCCTCAAGTGTGCCATCTCCTACATGCACTTGGGTTTCTGCAGTTTAAAGCATCCATGTAAACTAACTTCCCCCATAAAGTCTCTTATGAGGTCTGAGGCCCCTCTTTCAATACAGAACTGAGTCAGGAGTACAGGGCCAAAGCACAAAACTTCAGTAATAAGTGAATTGTCACACATTTTTTTAATTTTATTTTATTTATTTATTTTTTTTAGATTTATTTATTTATTATATGTAAGTATACTGTAGCTGTCTTCAGACACTCCAGAAGAGGGAGTCAGATCTTGTTAAGGGTGGTTGTGAGCCACCATGTGGTTGCTGGGATTTGAACTCTACACCTTTGGAAGAGCAGTCGGGTGCTCTTACCCGCTGAGCCATCTCACCAGCCCCCACACATTTTTTTTAAATTAATGAATTGATGCAAAAATGCTATAATGATCAAATTGTTGAAGGCATTTTAGAGACATATATTTTTTTCCTTTTGTTTCAGGATTTAATGTCGCTTAGCCGGATTCTACTGTAATATGGCTAAGTTCTCTGATCATGCTGCAAACTTCTTAATGGTTCCCTGGTCAATTGGAGAACTTTCTTGCTGTTTATTTTTTTGCTTTGTTTTGACAGAGTCTTACTAGGTAGCCCAGGCAGGCTTTGAACTCATGATCCACATGCCAGTCTTGTGTCCTACTGTAAGCACCCCCTAGGCATGTAAGTATTTCAGACAGTGCAGTCTTGGTCCTAACAGAGTGGGTATTGATGGGACTGCCTTCCAGGCCTAAGCTCACAGGAAGGGAGGTCCTTGAGTGGAATATTACTCTTGGAATTTGGCTTAAGATTTTTCTAGCTTAAAACTGTGTGTGTGCAACACACTTTACTTCTCCAAATCTCAACTTCTTCATTTATAAAATGAGAACAGTAATTCCATGGGCATTTTGGCCCTGAGACCAGATAAGTCTGACAGCCACTAGCCGTTCAAGGACAGTTAATTCTCCTTCTGCAATTAAATAAGAAATCATTACCATGACAATATGGGGTTCACAGAATCATAGCTTCCTGGAACTCCATTGCTAGAAAAATATCGAATAGGCATTATCAATTTTATTGTCCTCATTCAATAACTAGTGTATTAGCCTCCTAAGATAGCCAGAACGAATCACTGCTACCTTTAAAGCAGTAGTAATAGTAATGTCTTCCCTCACGGTGTGGGGGGTAGGGGAGTGTTCCTGGCTTGAAGATACCGAATTCCAGATTCTTCCTGCCTTCAGATGGCACTTGGCCCTTTGCCTCTATTCTCTCAGAAGGGCATGAGACACTGGTTGGACTGGCCAATGAGTCTAAATTTAGCCTCATTTAATTTCAAGATGCCTAACTAATTCTATCTTCATGTCCAAATGAAGTTTCCTTTTGAGGGTTGGGGTAGACATGAATTTTTGATTGGGAATCGCCTTTAAACCATACTATTTCCCTGAACTAACATTTAAAATAATTCCTTTTTCATCTTAAATGTTTTGCAATCCAGGCATGGTGATGCACATCTGTAATACCAGAATTAAGGTAGGAATTGCAAGATTGGGAGTTTAAGGCCAGGCTTGACAACAAGAGATTGTGTGTGTATGTGTGTGTGTGTGTGTGTGTGTGTGTGTGTGTGTGTGTGTGTGTGTGTGTGTTGTGTATGTGTGTGCATGTGTGTGTGTTTCTTGACTCTTAAAAGACTTCATTTTTTTCTATCCCTGTTTTTTTTCAGAAGTGACTTACTGTGATCTGAAGTTATGGCTTGGTGAGGTCAGAGCCTCCCAGATCACTGCAGAGGAGAGAACTCTGCTGGCAGCATGGCAGCATGCCTGTGCCATGCATGGATCAAAGAGACACAGTCTGAAAGGGAGCACAATGCAGCCGTGCTCAACTTCTCACAAATCCTTAATGCGGGAGGTTCGCGGTTTCCTCTGAGTTTCAGCTCCAGTTCCTCAGCCCCTGGATCCTTGATGGCTTTGCTTGCTTCTTCATTTCCTGCTGAATTCTCTTCTTGAACTAATTTTCAAACTAAATCCCTTTACCAGTGTCCTACTGCTGCTCTTCCAAATTACGATAAATTCGGTGGCTTCAAACAGCAGTAGCTTTTTGAGGAGAGGCTCCATTCGCTCACCTTTCCCAGTTTCTAGAGTTTTCCACATTGCCTGGTCATGGTCCCCTCCCTTGTCTTCAAAGCCAGCAATGACAGGCTACCTCCCAAACTACTTGACTCTAAAGTCTGCCTCTGTCACCAGGGAGCCTTCATTTACAAAGACTCCTGTGATTACCTAGCACCTATTCAAATGACTGAGGATAATCTACCTATGTTAAATAATATTTTATTACCATGTTAATTATTCACAGCACTGGTATGTATGCCATCTTCATACACGTGCACTGTGTGCACCAATCATATTTACCCATTACTTTCTATTATGCCCCCTGCCTATTCTCTTCTTCCTCCCAAGTAGACCCCCGAACTTTCTTTTCTTTTCTCCCTTTTTTTCTTCTTCCTCTTCCTCCTTCTCTGTGCTCATGCATGCATGCATCTGTCTGTTTGTCTTTCCTAATGAGTTTCATCAGGGTTGCTTACAACATGGGTAAATGTTTGTTTGTAAGAAGATGGGCACCTTGTCAGTGGCTGTAACACTGAAGAAAATGATTCTCCCTCTTTGTCAACACAAACTGTATATAAATCCTTAGGGGGAATGTAGTTCAAATTCCTAACTCCATCTGTAAAAGATGCATTGCCATGGAAGGCAGCACTGACTGGCTCTGGGATTGGGCAGCAAATAACTCGAGGCAGGCCATTTTTCTGTCTACTAAATTCGCTCATCAGTGGTAAGAGAAAGCTTTAGCTTTTTCACTTCTGAAACTGCCTTTTCAAAGGCTTGCCAACCAAAAGGTCTTTTGTTTTCCATTTTAATGGTTTGAGGGATCGAGCCCAGGACTTTGTACGTGCTCAATAAGCACTCAATAAGTAAGCTAGAACCAAAGCCATAAATGAAGAGTCGGGACCTACTAGATGCTCCAAGATTTCTGGTTTTATTTTTCTCTGATCTTTTTGGTTGTAACAAATGGAAATATAAAAATTCCTCCTGTTAAAAAAATATAGATTTCCCCTATAGTTCCTTTAATCAGAGAAGATAAAATAGCTATAGAACTTGGGTTTTAAGTGATTATATTTCCCCTAAATTCCATTAAATTATTATATGAAAAGATCCTTCATTTAGTTGTAGCCATCTAGAAATTATAGATACTAAGATGTGATTTTTGATACTTTAAATATAAGAGCTAAGTGTGCTCAATTCTTAAAGTATTCATATTTATCTTAGATACACAAAACATGACCAATGGTATTTTAAATTAAGTAAAGACTATAAGCATATTTCTTTAAATAGTGTTTTTCATCTTACAAATATACTATCAAATTAAAGGCTTGTGCAGTAGGGCCAGAAATGGAATCCTGTTTAAAACAGAACAAATGCCTTAGGAAGTTTTATTCAGCCGTTTCGCAAAGGTAGCTTTCTGATGGAAGGTCCCAGAGGGAGGCCCAGGGGGGAAGGAACTTGAATGGTTTGGGTAAAATCTTGTTTTTTGTGTGCATGTCAGCATCAACCACACAAGATGTTTGTGACCACCCCCACAGAGACAGTGTCGCATTGTGAGCAAGAGCGGAGCTTGCCTCTCTCTGATGCGTCCTGATTCTGCAAACACCAAGACAACCTGCCCCATCATGGAGCAGTTCTTTAAAGAACCCTTGCAACCCTGGCAAGCTGGAATATATCTAGGGAATAAGTAAAGGATGTGAAGATTCTAGAGACTATGGCATAGAAAGAACAGCCAAAAGATGATGGCTGTTGATGTGGCAAAGTTAAGGACATGGGGATCCATGGAGGTTCTCCACAGAAGAATCTTTGCTATATGCAGGGTTTAATCTCTGGTGGCCTATGTCTCCCATTCTGTGGTCCTTCCACATTCTAGCCCACATGACTTGTCAAGACAGAAACCTCATCATGCCACTATCTATTGTTATTCCCCAGTTTCTAAGCCAATTAAGTGGCTCTGGGCATAGCAGAAGAACCCGATAGGATTCTCACCTCAGTCAGACGGAATTCTCAGTAGCTGGATACGACAAGGAATTAGGGACCATCACCAGCAATAATGATGATCCCTGTGACAAGAGCTCACAGCCCTGATGCTCATTCACTCCATCTCTCCTCTCCAAGTCTCTGCTCATGACAGTTCCCCTCCCTGGAGGTTAGTTAGGACCTGGAAGGCCTGACTGAAGTCTTACCACATACAAAAGCTTTCCTTGAGGTCCACCTCCCATTTGTCCTCAAATGAGCTGGTTGCCATAGGAGACAATAATGTGTCACACAAAGATGTGCCCTGTACCATAGGATTATTTTGTGCTGAGAGAAACTGAGAAGTAGATCCAAGAAAAGCTCTCTGCCTTAAAGTAGGTCATACGATAATGAGGGGGCACTTACTCTTGTCATATGAGGAAGGATAAAATTTGACCACCACAGAGACAGCATTAAACCCTTACTGGCCTGGAGATGCACCATAGAAACCCACATGACAAAGCTTAGGACACCATATGGAGTATTTCCCTTCCTATAATTTAACATCTTGTAGTCAACACCTCTTCTCTTTAGTCACTTCTCAACAATACTTTCTTTTTTTTTAAGATTTACTTTTATTTTTATTTTCTATATTGGACTGTATTGCATGTATGTATGTATGTATGTATGTATGTATGTATGTATGTATGTATATTGTGTGCATGCCTAGTCCCCAACGTGTCCAGAAGACAGTGCCAGGTCTCTTACAGATGCCTGTAAGGTGCCATGAGGGTTCTGGTAATCAAGCCATAGCTCCGCACCTCTTCTTTAAGAGTTACATATCTTTCCCTTGGTAGCTGCCATGCATACATGAAAAAGACATAACCACTGCCTTTCTCTACTTTTACTAATAGGGTCCTGTCTTGGCAAATAAATCAGGATAGAGAGAAAATCATTTTTATGTTTCTCTATAGAGACCATCCCTTGTATTAACATAACACCCTGTACAAACCTTATATTTAAAAAGTC
Organism: Mus pahari; assembly: GCF_900095145.1. Lineage (NCBI taxonomy): Eukaryota > Metazoa > Chordata > Mammalia > Rodentia > Muridae > Mus > Mus pahari. The sequence goes on from NC_034592.1 coordinate 62,227,085, forward strand.
CTTAGACTGAGAGTCAACCACTGAGTTACCCTTTGACCTCTCTGTTGATCTCCCTTCTCAGTCAACAGGCTCAGATACTCAAGCCTCATCTTTATAGTCGTTTTTTTCCACAAACATCAACTCATGCAAATAACTGTCCTTTCATATGCAAACATGTCCCTGTTTAGATTCTTATGTTCTGCTAATGGTGACAAAAATCAGGGTATACACAGGGCCACTTAGGGGCCAGGCAATACACTATGTCACATGTTATGAGAAGTACACACTCACTGATTTCCACACAAATTATCAGTTTTGTTCAGGTTTGGGAAAAATGACCAGTACATCCAAGAGAGTGCAGGGAACTGTGTAGAACAGTGGTTGAGACTCCCGGTGCTCAGACCTTGTCAAAGCAGCCTTTAGAGATTTAATGTATACACTTGAAAAAAAAAAGATCTCACTGGAGTTATTGTCTTTATCAGGTTAGTTGTGGGCATGGCTGAGCAGAAGTCAGAGTTATCACTGTTAATGTGAGTCTTTGTAGCTGTAATCTGGAGGCTGGGTTGGCTCTGGTTACATGTTTTATATTAGATTGTTTTATTATATTCTACTGTGTTCCTAGTCTACTTTCACTGTTGGGTGACCATTGATTGGGTCCTTGAGGACAAAGTCCTCTGCTTTTGTTTTAAATCTCTGTAGTTCTGTCACCTGACACAGTTCCCAGCCTTGGGTAGCAGGTAGTCAAGATATGGCTGTTGACTAAAGAAGTGTCTTCAAGGAATACAGTTAGGGGAAAAAAAGCGGGGGCAGAAGCACAGGAAGCTACTGCAACACAAAATGGCTTCCTATCAGTATTGGAGGAGGTACTGTCAAGGATGTCCTGCCTGAAGCAGATATGTATCTAACAGAGGGAGGGAGGGAGAGGGAGAATAGAGGGAGAGAGGGAGAGGGAGAGGGAGAGGGAGAGGGAGATGGAGAGGGAGAGGGAGAGAGGGAAAGAGAACTGGTTGAATATAGATATATAGACCACAGGCATGACCACAGAGAAACTGGCTGCTTAAGACGTTAAGTGAAGTTAATGAATTGTGGAGAGCTTTTGAAGCTGCTTTCTAGGATTCTGGTGAGAATTTGACATTGGGCTAAGACAACAAAGTAGGCTTAAGGGAAATACAACTGAGGAATGTACAGTATTCCTTGTACCTGGATCATCCTGATAAACCCCTAGACACAGTGACCCTGGGACTCTGTTTATTGCCTTGTTTGACTACTTCGGTTACTGTCCTGTTTGTTCCTTGACTACTTTGTTTATGTCTTAAGGACTGAATATATTCTTTGTATGTACCTAGAATGATATAAAAGCAGACTGGAAAAAATTAAACTCGTCTTCAGCTTCAGAACTGGCTGGGGTCATGTTATAAGTTATCGTGTGGTCTAACTGCCTTTTTCTTTTCAGTCCTCAATCCCTCCTTGGAGAATCCATTGACAGACTGAGCTGGCTTGGTCAATGAATCAGTGATAAAACTTAGTTGTATAGGGAAAAAAAGTCTCCAAGGGTTGTAGCTAAGAATCATCAGGCCTCAAACTGGAGTTGACTGGAGTGCAGCAGTGTCCTGGAATATCTTTACTGAAGCTATAAGAATCATTCTTTAAAGGCTGCCCTGTTTTATTCCTGAGTGACATTCAGGGGGCTGGGGGCTTTAATGGGCAGCATCTACAGGTAAGGTGTTACATGATGGAAGGTGAACACAAGGGCTGAAAATGTGAGAGAAAGCCTGTGATCTGGAGCCTTGTCGCTTGTTCAACACCCGCTCTGGAGCCTTGTCGCTTGTTCAATTGCCTCTGACCAATGGCTCATGGGGCTGCTTGTCTTTATTCCTTTCACTTCCAAGAAGATGTGAAGGAATCCACATCTGGAAGAAGAAAATCACTAGGCAAAGAATGGAAGGTCTTCTGAGATAGATGAACGTCCTCCATTAATTTAGAAGCCATAAATAGAAAGATGAACAGGACTGTCTCATGATGTCAGGGTTTAAAGGCACTTTTAAACTTTCTTTTTAAAGAAAAGCCGACCTTTCTTTTTTATTATCAGAAAGTTTTCCAAGGGCACTCTGGGTCTTGGGTCATTTCATTTTGACATGGAAGTTCTTTAAAACAATCATAAGGCCAGAATTTTTAAATTCTGAAGTAATCAAGTGAAGAGGTTCAAGAACGCCACAGAGCCCACATAGACGGGAATGGAGCCTGCATAGATGGAAAATATAGCATGCTGTATGACTGATGAAGTTAGCACCCATAGATACTTTCTCTAATGTACTTCTTGCCGTTTTACAACATTCCATTTAGGAAAATTTCTGAGTATACCCCAGTGGCTCTATGCCTAAATATGTTTGCTGGATAGAGATTGTCTGATGTGAAGAAATACAGATGACAACACAATTGTCCTCTCGTGAACATAAAACCTTCCTACAAAAAGCTTCAACCTCTCATTATAACTTTTGTTTAAAGAATAAATCATGGAGATCACAAGTTGTTTTGTATAAATTCTGCGAATCCCTTCAAGTATCTGCATATCTGTTGATGCAGGCACCATCACTAACAAGGAACAGATAATCTACCATCAGCTGGACCCCAGTTTTCATTTCTAGCCCAGCTCTGGGTCAACTTCTCTCCCCTACTGCTTTGCTCTCTGCTACTGTAATTTTACTTTTTGAAACAATGCCCTATACATGGAATTGCCTACCACATAGCCAAAACCTCTCTTAAATTCATACAATTGAGTAAAACAAACAAACAAACAAACAAACAAAGTGTCCATTTTGACTTCCTGGTTTCTGTGATGGTAAACACTGATCTAATTTTTAACCTCAGAGGACGTAGCATCGCCTAGGAGCCAACCATGTGCAGATCTGTGTGCGTGTGCCTCTAGATTTGATGACTAGAAGTGGGTAGATTCACCCTAATTTACTCTCAGACTGTGAGTGAAGGTAACCCCTTCCTTTTAAAAGTTGTTTTTGTCTGGTATTTTGAGAAGTAACTAATACGGTATTTTTTTTTCCAAAATTAAGGGCAGTAATACATACTTTTAAAAATCAAATTTCTCTTGAATACTGAAACAGAAGGTTACCTAGACAGCCCTTTAATTATATAGATCTTTGTATTTCATTTCCAATATATTTAATAGGGATATCTCAGCATACACCTGAGAATTAAGTTTTTGCCAAATTTGCCAAACTTGATTTTAATTGATCAACCAGATTTGAGAAACATTGACCTAAGAGATATTCATTATATGGGACCAGTTGTGGAATTTTAAGTTAAATGTCACAGCAGAATCAAAGTTTACAGTGCAGAAGAGTTGTCCGTGGGTGTAAGGCTACTTCTTGTTGGTCACGGGGCCTTCACTGAGTGACTTAAACTTGCTTATTCTGGTTTTCTTTCCATGACTTTGATGAAACACTCTTGACCAAAAGACAACTTGGGGATAAAGGATTCTGTTGGGTTTTACTTCGGGGTCACAGTTTGTTATGAGGGAAGCCAGGGCAGGACCTCATACAGTAGCTTAGAGAGGAAACTATGGAGGGATGCTGCTTTCTGCTCCCTCTCTTGCTTGCTCACTTGCTTGTACTTAACTAGCACTTTTACATAGGCCAGGACTGTCTGTCTAGGGGTGGAGGCAAGTGCAGTGATTTGGGCTCACATACATCAATGTAGACAACTAAAACAGTCCTTCACAGATGAGCCCACAACTAACCTGATAGAGAAAATAACTCCACTGAGATTTCTTTTTCAAGTGATTCTAGGCTTTGTCAACCTGACCCTTGAGGTTAGCTAGGCCATTGCCAACCTTTGATTTTCTCTTCTGCCTTACAGGGTTAACCGTGTCTTTCTTCCAAAGATTTGGGGGAGGTGAAGCACCTATTCTCAGTCAGCACACGGTCAGCACACTTGACACACGATGAAAGGAAGTTGATTGCACTACTGAGAATGGTATCGGTATCAGGAGTGGTATCCTCATATTGCCCTCAGCATCTGACCCATGGTTTTCTAAATCTTTGCATTTTTCTTAATTTCACTACTTCTAACCCTTCCCTCTGGAGATGAATCAACGTCAAGAGAATCAACCTTTGTAATGGCCCAGCCACTATTCCCAGGAGTGCAAACCTCAGAGGTACTCTGGGGATGTCTCTAACCCTCACTGCTATTGCGACAGCCTCAAAGATGCCAACAGAGACAAACTACTGGACTCACCTTTCTCGTCAGGAGAAAATATTATTGGCCAAATGTGAGCAAGCAAGGAGGTCAAAATGAAGCAGAAAGTTGTGTTTTCTGAACAATTAGGGACTATGAAAAATTAGCTTTATTTACAGCTTCAATATTAGATGTTTGGTATCAAATGCTTGATGTAAAACAAAACCAAAAGCTGGTGATTGAAGAAAATGGGCTTCCCCCATGGCTATTCCATACTCCTTGCAAAGCAATTCTGAAATTCTCAAACCATTACAAAGTTCAGGGGAGGGTGACATTAAAGTCTGCAGGCAAGATTATAATGTATCACAAGTATTAAATTTCACTCTTCTTTTCCTGTGGTACTGGCAGTGAGCCAGAGACTCTCATTCCAGGCAAGCACTCAGTTATTGAGTTAAACCACCTCAGTATTTGAGACAGGATCCCACTAAGGTTCCCAAGATACCCTTGGTCTTATTCCATAGCAATGGTGTGCCTTGACCTTGGGGTTTTCTTGATTGTGCTTCCCAAGCAGCTAGTCTAACAGGCTAGTGCCACCACACCTCATCCTACAAGTTTGTCTGATGAACACATGGCAGGGAAGATGTATCCTGTTCACACCCACTGTTCACCAATAGTTTTTAGTCAAGTTCTGACTTTCAGAAAAGTGAGAAGTGGCCTCACTTGATGATACAGAGCAACACGACTCCTATCCTCAAAGAATTATGCGACACAGCTAACATCAAGGGCCAAGGAACATCAAAAGACAAGTGTGAATCCCATGAGCCTTACCTGTTCTCAGCATCAGCACTGCACTTTGGGGACATCAGCTCAAAGGATTTGGTAAACTTCACCACCTGTGTCATACAGAGAGACAGCAAATCCAAGTCAATTAAAGCTTCCCCCACAGTTCCAACTGATGCAATAACCGTTTTCATCCCTGTGATGATCATTACAATAATTGGGGATTAAAGAGCCATTTCAGTGGGGAGATCCCAAGAGAAGAGAAGAAAGGTCTAATTCACATTTTATGCTTGACTTCTTCTGTAGCAAACATCACCAACACCACTTGACCAGAGCTATTTTGTACCTAGGCTTGCAAGCTCGGTCTTTCATTATTTGTAATTTATTTTCATTATTTTGCCTAAAGTGCATCAAGTTCTTTCTTCTAAAAATAAAATAAAATAAAATAAAATAAAATAAAATAAAATAAAAACCGTTCTGTAGGAATCAGTCTGCCATTTTATTGCAAACGAGGCATGTGCAAGTTATAGCCAATCCTTGCATATGGATGTACAGGATGTTAAGCTAAGTAGATGATTCCCAGACTATTGAGAGAAAAGTAGGGCTTAGAGGGGTTAAGTGGTTATGCAGGAAGATGTGTAGACAGTAGATTGTAGACCTGAGATTCAAACCATGTTGGTTTGATTCCAATGGTCCATTTACCCACTGCTTTAGTCTGCCTTCATCAGCAAGAGCAAGTAGGATTGCATCTGTTAATTATGTATGTATGATGTGCTCAAAAGCAAAATAGACAGATATATTCTGCCATTAGAAACCTTAATTCTATGTTGAGCATGGTAGTACACAACTTTAATCCCAATACTCCTAAAACAGAGGCAGGCGGATCTCAATGAGTTCCAAAGCTGGTCTGCCCTACATAGCAACTTCCATGTCAGCTAGTGCTACACAGTAAGACCACGTCTCTAAATAAATAAATAAATAAATAAATAAATAAATAAATAAATATTTTAAAATTCATTTCACAATTATTTGTTAACTATAAATTGTGTTCAAACATGAATAAACACAGATTAAAAGTAACTAAGTAACTTGGCTTGGCACCATATAATATTAATCAAATAATAAATTGATATAATATCATTAATTTTTTCTGGTTTTAGAAATCAAGAAGAATATATCTTTTCATTTTCTGACCCAGTAAATAAGTTTGAATTCTCTAATATCAGCAATAATAATTTATGACTTAATTTTACTACTTATAGAACATTAAAATTTCTGTCAGGGAAGGTGTTAACTTTTGAAATACTGTCAGCAATGTAAATGGATTTTATGCAAGAAGAAAAGCATGTAATTGTTGTGCAGCTGACAATCAAAGCCCAGTGTTTCCGACTGCATTGGCCCAGATGACAGTAATCACTCAGAAATATCTGTGTAATGTAGCCATTTGGGCTAGCATTGTTTCAACTCCTGTCTTAGGGTTTCAATTCCTGTTATAAAATACCATGACCGAAAGTCACCTGGAGAGGAAAAGGTTTATTTCAGCTCACAACACGCAGGCTACACTCTTATCACTGAGGAAAGTCAGGGCAGGAACTCAAGGCAGGAACCTGGAGGCAGGAACTGAAGTAGAGACCATGGGGGGAGTGTTGCTTACCAGCTTGCTCAGTCTGCTTTCTTATATACCCTGAAACCATCTACCCAGGGCCAGTCTGATAGAGGTATTTTCTCAATTGAGGTCTCCCCTTCCTAGATGAATTGAGCTTGTGCCCGGCTGACATGAAAACTAGCCTGCGTAGTCTCTGTTCTAGAACCAGTCACCAACTTTCTGTTTCTCTCGTTAATGAATTCAATACATTTTCAACATGTTTACTTTATATTTTTGCAAAGTTGGGGCTCTTAAAAATTATTTATATTTATTTGTAATTATAGTCCCCCCCCCCCGTGTGTGTGCACGTGCTTGTAAATATGCACTGGTTTTACACTTTAAGAATCAATGTCCCAAGAATAAAGAGAATTAAGATATTTTTAAAATGTATTTTCTATCTGGAAGCATTTTATAAGATAGAATGAGAAATTTTAAGCTACAGATGCATAGGCATAGAATCACAAGGAATATAAGATGTATAAATACCTCTTGATAGAACTTGAGAATGTTTGATTCTTAAAATATAAATGAAGAGCATTTAAAAATACTAAAATGAAAACAAGCCGAAAAGCAACAACCCCCAAAACAAAACAAAAAATCCTAAACGAAATAAATGATGAGAAACAAAACAAGCAAAAACCAAGGCCAAGGGCTGGAGACTGTTGTTTGGTTTGTAGAGAACTTGCCTAACATGAAGCCCTGGATTGGTTCTTTAGCGTTGCATACAATAAATATGACGGCACATGCTTGGAATTCTAGCACTTGGGAGTGGAGGTATGGGGAAGGGTGAGACATTCAAGAACTCCTAGAGAGTCCGAGGTCAACTAAGGAGTCTAAGTCCAGCCTGAGCTACATCAGACCCTAAAAACCTAAAACAAAATAAAAGTAAAAGGTTCAAATTTTATTTCATTTGTAAGAGAGAGCTATAGGCACACATTTTCCAATTGCTGCTACCCCATGGTAAACAAGCCCATGAAGCCATGTTAAAAATCAGCTATAATGTGCAAGGTGGGGTGGCACATACCTTTATCTCAACACACTGGAGGCAAAAGCAGGCAGATCTCTGAGTTTGAGGCCAGCTTAGTGTATATAGCAAGTTCTAGGACAGCCAGATCTACATATAGAACTTGCCTCCCCTCCAAAAAAAATCAGATGGAAGATTCATGAATACAGAATTTAGGGCTGGGGTGATAGTTCAGCGCTTGCCACATAAGCATAAAGACCTATTTTTGACTCCCCAGAATGTGTAATAAAAATACTGGGTAAAGGGACAAACATTGGTAATTCTAGCACTGTGGAGACAGAGGCAGGCATATTTCCTACAGCTTACTGGCCAGCCAGCATAGCCTACCTGTTGAGTCCCAGGTCAATGAAGTCAATGAGAGACCCTGACACTGTCTCTATAATCAAGGTGGGTGACATTTGAGGTGTAAAAGCTGACATTGTACTCTACTTGCATGAATGTACACCGGGGGGGGGGGAACGAGAGAGAGAGAGAGAGAGAGAGAGAGAGAGAGAGAGAGAGAGAGAGAGAGAGAATGTAATCTTCACACTTGCCCCTGGCTCTCGGGAGAGAAACCTCTAAATCCTTGAAATGTCTGATAAATGAGTGTATGTACTAGGAGACATTGGCACGGCTAGATAATAACAACATGATTTAGAATGGTGCTTTGAGACACATCAAACTATGATTTAGGGGATATGTGCAGAGTGTCTTGGGCTGCATGGTGTCATATGACCTCTCAAAAAACAGAAATGAAAGTTAGCAAAATAGATGGATGCCCAACTAGGTTTTTGTGATAGAGCCCCAGTTGAGATTCTATACACTAAGGCTCAGGCCTTAGTGTATAGATAGTATTGTAGACTGTGTTTTTTAAAAACAATGTAAACTATGTACATAAAAATTTATTTACATAATAATTTTTAGGTTCCTGTATCTTTAGGAAAAAATAGTCATAATCAAATATTGATAGTGGCTGGGCTTTATTTAAACATGAATTATCTAGTGATTATTAAGTTCCACACAAAGCAGCGTGCTATCAGATAAACACAACTGCTAAACTTCAACACCATTTGGAATGATGAATTGGTCTTCTTGGTTGGCCTAAGGATGCCCAGATAGCTAGCAATACATTACTGCTGGATGTTTCTGGAAGTGGCTAGTATTTGAATCAATACATTGGACAAAGGTCATCACCACTACCGAGAGTCTGGACAGACAGGAAGGAGAAGGGTGAGTTCACTCTAAGCTCAGGTGTCCGTCTTGTTCTGCCCTGAGACACTGGTACAGCTGGTTCCGTTTTTGGTCTCAGACCATCATTTGCATTATTAGCCTCTGTGGTTTCTGAACTGATGCACACCACCAGTTTTCCCTGTTCTTTAGCTTGTAGATGGCAGATCAATGACCTTCTCAGGCTCAATAATCTCAGGGTCCAATGCTTTCATTCTCTCTCTCTCTCTCTCTCAATAAAATAATTTTAATTTTAAAACACAGGATCAGACTTTCTTTTCTTGGTGCCCTGATGTGATTCCTTCTTCTAGATGAAGGGAATTATAAAATCTATAAAAAATTTTCCCTTTGGCTGTTCAGAAGCTCAAAGCAAAGCTCTTTAATCTAATTCTTACCTTCATACAACACACTTCAGATTAAAACTTGTTGATTTGGTTTTGCTTTCTCTTTTTCCTTTTCTGCTTGGAATACATTTCATGACATTGCACATATAGAACATGTCATAAGCATTTGCAATGTTTGTTCACTTACATTTTTACATCTTCTGCTTTGTTATCACTGTTGTTTTGAGAAAGTGTCCTATCATGTAGCCCAGACTATCTTCAAACTCCACCCATCTTCTTCATCCTCCTAAACTGAGACTATAAGCATGTGGTACCATCCATGGATCTCAAAAGCTAAGTTCTTTTGGTACTGAATAGAACACAATTAGAAAAAAATGAAGTATTGAAATATTGAAACAATACATAAATGTGGATAGAAATGTTCTCATAAATTAAATATTTATAAGAAAGCCTTATGTGGGCTACTAGGTTGTGTAGAATTATTATTCAGGAGTAGGACAAGAATGGCAAGGAAGAGGAATCCAACACTTAATAGCCTACAGCTAACAGCAAACAATGGAAGAATAAAAAAGCAGCAGGCCTGAGTCCCATCAAGAGAGTAATAAAATAAGTAAGTATAGCAATGAGACTATTGGAGACAAAAACCACATGGGTGTATGCCAAACAAGTTAGGGAGGCATTGAGACATCACCCTTGGGCCCATTGTGTGCCTGAAGCTGTTTTGGATCCAGGCTGTCTGATTTTGAAGGTTTCCGGTGCAGCCTAGACTCTACTACTGCCATAAATCTAAGTCAAAGCCACACATTCAGGGACCCAGACCTACTCATAAGATCTCTGTATACAGTCTGTCATTTATGGCCAACCTGAAGTTTAAAACCATAGCTAAATTTGCCTCCGCAAGTTGTTGGGAAGCCGTCGCGTCGTTTATACTTGGGCCTTTGTGCACATTCAAGATGAATATTTCACTGAGAAGTAGCAGAATCCTGGGGATGTAACCTCATCTGCTTGTCTTCTATTACTTAGAGCAGGTGTAGGCAAAAGACAGCCTATGGGTCAAATCCTTATTACCACTTGTTTTTATAAATAAAGTTTTATTAAAACAGAGCCATGTTCATTTTCTACTACAACAATAGAGATAAATAGTTCCAAGTAAAACTATATTGCAACAGAGCCACAAATATTTACTAGATAAACCTTTACATAAAATAAATTTGGCAATCTTTGCTCTATAGCAATGGCTATCAACATGTGGGTTTGTGACCTCCTTGGGGTCACCCAAGACCATCAAAAAACATGGATATTTACATCACGATTCATAGCAGTAGCAAAATTCCAATTATAAAATATTGATAAAAATAATTTTATGGTTGGGGGTCACCACAATATGAGGAACTATATTAAAGGGTCACAGAATTAGAGAGGTTGAGAACCACTAGAGTTTTCTGTGGCCCAGGTTATTACCTGCTGAATGTTAAAGGGTAATGATAAATTAATTAATGGTAAATAGATATAATTGATCTTTAATTCAGAAAGGGGTGTTCCTGGAATTATAATCTTCTAAAAAAAAAAACCTGTAGTGATAGAAAGTTTATGTGCCAAGCCAGTGGCAGGGAATATATGTGGGGACACACACATGTCCTGATTGTCACAGAACAAACACCATTTAATTAGGCATACCATCTGGGGACAAAAATAGTGCTTTTTTTCACTCTCACTCTCAGACATGTCTCTAATAACAATTTCATGTCTTTATGCTTTAAAATGAATCTATACAAAGTCTAATGAATTGAGCTGGGCACAGCTAGCAGTAGACCTCTGTGATCTAACACTAGGGAGACTGAGGCAGAAGATCTAGATCCTAGAGACAGGTCCGAGAGACAGAGTTGGTGGTGATGGGGAACACAGGGAGAGGAGAGAGGGAGGGATCGAGGGAGAGAAAGAGAGACAGATTCATTTGAATAGATAACTGTTTGGGATCAAGTCTGCAAAGCTGCCGCAACCATAACCAAACAGCAACAGACGAAAGTATAAAGATGACAGAGATCACATTGTAAAGGTGACAGTATTCATGACTTGAGGCAAGTCTGAATCTTAGTTTTATTTATTTTGTAAAATCTGCTACACGAACTTGATTCTGATTTTATCACGTGAGTGGGAAATGAACACAGACACGCCAGTACATTGAGACGTGAAGGGTTTTCCAATGGAAGTGCCAGCAGCCGCTTCCAGGTCAGTGAAGTTCCTCTTGCTTTGATCAGCCTGGTGACTGCACCCCGGGAAAACCATAGATGGCAAGCGAAGGGAGTGAGATCCCCCTGCGATTCCCCTGCTTGTTCTTTGGAGAGGCTCCATGGAGAGAAGAAGTCTATTTAACTTGGATATCTATCAGTTGGCACTTAGTCAGCTTCCTCTGTTCTTCCCACTTAAAAACAACTTTCAGAACCAAAACTATACTCAAGTAGATATTCCAGCACCAGAAAGAAAAGTGCAGCTAAGTAATCATCAATTGAAATTGTTGTTGCCAGGTGGTGGTGGTGCGTACCTTTGATCTAGCACTTGGGAGATAGAGACAGGTGGATCACTGTGAGTTTGAAGTCAGCCTAGCCTACAGAGCAAGTTCCAGGATGGCTGAGGCTACACAGAGAGACCCTGTTTCAAAAAAAATAAAAACAAAAACAAAAACAACCAAACTAAAAAACAAAACAAAACAAATTTTTTTTCATAAGAGGGTTACTCAAAAAGGCCAAAGACTGCCTAAAATGCTCATCCACTACCCTCTCTCTTCACAAATTCTTCCTGTATGTTAATTAGCTTTTTATGTGTTTGCTCAGTCAGCCTTTATGACGTACTTTGTGCTCCAGGCACTGTGATGGGCTCTGGAAGTAGAAAGGAATATAAATGTCCTGTCCTAAGTAACTCACAATGTAGTACAGTATAGATCAGGAAACAATTTACAGATGCATAATTCTACCTTGACAGATGCTCCAAGGTGACCCAAGCATGCAGGGCCATGATCAGATCACCATGGGAACTATGCCCCAGCAGTGTGTAGACTGCTCTAAGCCAAGCAGTGAGGTAGTTTTTCCAGTCTGAGGCACTAGACCACTCTAATCTGGCAGTAAGGAGATGGTAAATAAACCAAAGGAGTTTAATGGAACCTATTTCAATAAAGAGACTAATTATGGGAGTGTGTCCTGTAAAAATAAATAATGGGGAATGGGGAAGTGCCCAGTGACTAGTGACTCTGAAAACAGTTAATGATTCTAAATCTGAGGCAACACAGAGAGAACGGAAGAAGGAAGTGACGTTGTTGGTTTCCTCTGGGAGCTGAGATTATCGGAAGGATTGTAGAAGAACCCAGCCACCTTTATAACAGGGTGAGACGAGACAGCAACACCTCTGTTTCATAAGCTCTGTGCTGATCAATCTGTGGGACTCAACTGGAAGCCAGAGGATAAAGCAATCTAAGCATCGTGCTGTGTAGAGATCAGTCTTCAAGGGCGCTGAGCCAGAGAGTAAACCGACAATGCATGGTGTGGAAGGGGGATCGAAGAGAACTGTGCGGGCAGTGTTCAATTCTATCCGAACCCTAAGCCCAAAATAGTTCTGATAAAGAAACCTCCAACCAGTGTTGTAGAAGTGCCTATGTTACTGTAGGCACTGTATTCCTGTAGGCAGTGTTCTGTATTCCAAAATATGACTGCTCTCCAACCTCATGGCTCCTATAAAACTCAAACATCTTTCATTTTCTTTGACACGCTCCTCCCTGTTGCAATAGCCTGAAAAGTCATCTCCTTTACTAACAGTGACTTTGTTTTTTCACAGAGACCCTATATGCAAAAGCAGAGACCCAAACACCTTCACAGACTGATTATAGAGAGATGAATAGGTAAGAGAGAAAACCAGAAAGTTAACCTGGCAACAGAAGTGGTGAGCCTTGAATGTCGAATACTATTGCCTAGCCAACGGATAATCACGAAATTAAATGAAGCTTAGGAAAAAGCAGGTGCGTGATTAGGAAGTTAAGTAGTAGCCTTCCACATTGATAGTTGATTGAAGAGAATCCCCTATATGCAAGCAAAGATGGGAATAGGAGGCAATCCCACGTGAGAGATGAGGAAAGCCAGTGATAGAAGCACCAGGGCAGAAGAACTAGGAGTGATGTGTGAACACAGACACAAAAGAACGCAGAGATGTGCAGATATAGAAGGCAAGAAAAAGGCTGAAAACTGCTCTGTGCTTTGCAACATGAGCTGTAACATGATGATTCTGTACTTGCTATAGAGAAATCTAGAAGTATGAGAAACTTAGGACAGAACACATCAAAGACGGCCAGCAGGGACTTGACCAATATGTGAGTTGAGTTGATACATTAATAGACACTTACTAACAAAGTGAGTTAAGGTGGCTTGTAGCTCAAAATAATGCACGTTTGAGTCCCAATGAGGGAAGTTAATATATGACTATATAATGTTTAATGTATGATGCATTAATATTAGAGGTTGACTGTGGGTGCATGTTTATGCAAAAAGGCTCATTTAGGTGATTATCAGAGAATGTTAAGAATATGCCCTCTGTTTTGTTCTCTAAAATCACCTGAAAGAAAAATGAAACAAAAGTTGGCTCCCTTGTAGAAAGAAAATTTAATAAAACAGGAAAATAGGAAGAAGGTGATGGAAAAGAAAGCCTGAAGCAGTATTTGTAATCCACCTATGAGTGAGGGGCTGAAGTCACACACCCATGAATGAGGGGCTGGAATCACACACCTATGAGTGAGGGGCTGAAGTCACACACCCATGAATGAGGGGCTGGAATCACACACCATGAATGAGGGGCTCGAATCACACACTGGTATCATACACCATGAATGAGGAGCTGGAGCCACACACCCATGAATGAGGGGCTGGAATCACACACTGGTTTAGAATGGCTAGATGACACTCATTGCCTGCTACTTCCCCTCAAATGAGGACATGTGAATATCTCCAGCCACTGGCTTCACTGAGCACGTATGCACACAAAGGCCAAGGAGTTAGGACTTACTATAGAAAGCCAGCGTGCATGGCTAGCTCTGCTTCATTCAGCAAATGATCTCTAGAAAGGAGCCCGAAAGTCCTGGGCTTAGCTATGAAGTACCTGTTAGCACAATGGATGAGGAAATAGCTGCCACCATCAGGATGATCAGAACAGAAAGAACCCTGGGAAATAGCAAAGCTGAGATGGTGCCTGAGGACTCTAAGGCTGCAATTTCTACATTTGCTTTTCCCCCCAAGCTCCAGAAGACACAGGGATAATAGTAAGCGCATGAACTGGAAGCTAAGAGAAGTGACAGAGTCACTTTGACGGCCCCCAGGATGGGATACGGTTAAACTGACTATTCTCTTCAAGAGCCTAAGCATTTCCTCATGTTGACAGCAGTGTACAGATAAGGGGTTCGTTTTGTTCTCTAATTGACAAAGTCACTTGAAATCAATGGACTGAAACACTTAAGAGAAGCAAGAGAGTGGGATTTTAATCTTGGTATGGAACTATCTATAAAGACATTCATTGTTTCTATTTTTGGAGCTCGGTAAATATCAGTTTATACCTGCATGCCCAAAGATCATGACTGTAGACTCTGGAAGCCCCTTTTAGGAGAGACTTTCCTCCCTGACAAAGGAGAAGTACAGGAAGAGGAGTTTCCTCTCCCTCTCTTGGGATACAGTGAGATTACAATTTTAAAACTGAACACTATAGAAGACTTAACCTATCTAATACCAAACTATTGTAAAATGGTAGACATTAAGACTGTGTGCTTTCATTGCAGGGATAGACAAACAGCCACAAAGAACAGAGCAGTGAGCTCAAATATGAAGCCAGGCATGATTATAATAGGTATATATATATATGTATTACCCAGATCACTTCTCAGAACTTATTTATGAGCAACACAGCTGAGACACGACATAGGAGCATCTCCTCCCCCTCCCCCCGGACAATGCCACTTAATAGAAAATGGACTGTGCTGCTGATTATTTTTCTTGTTGTGACAAAGATATGTGATGAGAGGGGACATAAAGGAAGAAGAGTTTGCTTTGGCTTTGTTTGAGGGACATAGTCCCTCATGGTGGGAAGACCAGGCATCAGGCAGAGCAGGTGTGATAGTGGGAGAGAGAGGCCAACAGGTTACAATGCATTCACTGTTAAGAAG
>NC_034592.1:62242451-62247883 GCF_900095145.1 Mus pahari
AAGAAGAAGAAGAAGAAGAAGAAGAAGAAGAAGAAGAAGAAGAAGAAGAAGAAGAAGAAGAAGAAGAAGAAGAAGAAGAAGAAGAAGAAGACGCAAGGGGTGAATAGGAAGTGGGGCTGACCAACTTCCTCCAGGAAGGCTGAATTTCCTAAGGGTTCCTCAACCTTCCGAAGCAGTGCCAAGAGCTGACAGAGGGCTGAGTGTTCAAATAGATGGGCCTGTGTTTCACAGTTCACATTCAAGGCATGAAAGGACCATATCCCCTTGGACAGTGCGCTGCTGCATAACACAGTCCACTGCCACTAGTCATGTTTCCCAGTTCAGGGACCAGCACCATTGCTACAGTTGATAATGTAAGGTTTATACTCCTGCAAGTATAGACCTTGGTTTAGCCTCAGGTTGCATGTTCAAACACACCCAGCCCTTGATGTAGCTCTTATTAGTCTTGCTGTCACTCATCCCTTGCACGGTGATATTATAGCCGCCCATGTTCTCCAGGCTCGTGGAACTATACCCTCCTACACTCTTGCTTGCAGATTTGAAAGCATCATGGAATCTCACCTGCATATTCGAAAGCATATTTGAGACCACCTGTGATTAAAGAATTGAATAGGAACTTGTGTGGATTTTAAGTTACAGAGCCACATCTTCCCCCAGAGGATTGGTTAGGTCTTGCCCCATTGCCTTCTAGCCCTGGGGGACCGCATCTAAGAAGCCTAACATCAGAGTGAAGTTTTTTCCAGAGTGTCCCAAGTCTTTGCCTAGATGCCCACAGATTCAATTCCTTTTCTTTTCTATCTTTAAATTCCATTAGCATCAGATGTATTTCAGTGCCGAGCAGTGAGTGCCGACTTCTGAATAGCGTTCTTTCAATCTGTAAATTCAACTTTGACTTTATTTCAATAAAATGTCCTAGAGTTATAAATTCTGAAAGCCTTCTCCTGTTCCATTTGCCGTGTTCTCTTCAGAGGCAGCGAATTATCCTTACTTTGAACTTTCATTATGACTCCGCTCTTTTCATTCTCTCTTTCTTATAATTTACTTTTTTCCATTTCATTTTCAATTTTGTTCTTCATGCTCCTTAAAGCATCCAGAGCTGTCTTTTATTTTCTTTCTGACTTTCTAAAAATGTAATATTCATTCCTGTATGATTTCACATTTTCTTCTTCCAAGTTCTACCAATGACATGTTCTGTCTCCTCCTCCTCTTCTCCCTCTTCAGCCTCTCCTCTTCTTCCTCTCCTTTTCTCCCTCCTCTTCCTCCCCTCCCTCCATCCTCCCTTTTCTCCTCATCTATCTCCTCCCTCTCCTCCTCTTACTCTTCCTTCTCAATATATTTCTGACTTCTCTGCAGCTTCTTTTTCAACATTTATTTTTCCAGATGTGTTTGCTTAATCACATTTCACGAAAAACCTTAATCAACGTTTCTGGAACGCGCTCTGTTTTTCTCACAGAGCCTTTGTTTTCTCACTCATGGTATGGCATCTTTACACATATCCTATGCTCTTTGTTATATGCTGAATTTTTTTTTTTACTAATTATGGAGGGGGAGATTTTTCTAAGACCAGGGTCTACCATGTACAAGCCGAGTTTGAATTACCCCTTATTTTTATAAATCAAGTTTTATTGGCACACAACCATGCACATTCTAATTTATTGTCTATGACTGATTTTCTTCTAAAGTGGCAGAGTTGAGTAACTGTACCAGAGAACGCCTACCCTGGAAAACTCAAGGTATTATAGGAAAAAAACCTGCCAGCTCCTGGTCTGGGAAGACAACCCAGTTCTGCTCACTGGTTATTAGTGACACACGTTTGCAGCTTTAGTGCCATGGCTTTGTCTCTTACAGAGATAAGTAATTTCTCTCCAATGTGAAAGACAGCCTCTCAGCCCCCAGTTTATGGCCTTGATTTATAACCAGCTTTGGTTGTAACCTTCAAATGCTTCTCGGGTCTCTTTTAGCAATGTATCAGTTCCCTTCTGTCTCGAGGTTAAGTGATCCTGCACTCATTTAATATGTTGTAAGATATTAATTATTCTATCTGTTATAAAATCAAAATAGGTTTAACCTAGAAATCTAACTTTAAATTTTTTTTTCTGAGTTGTCAGCACTTACAGAATAACCCATCACTCTGTTTATAAATGCTTCCTTTCTCAACTAGGTGAGCCAAATACAGGATGAATGATTAACTAGAGAGGGAAATTGGTATATTGATCACAAACTTCTAAGGTCACAGATACAACTGTACAAAAAGGAA
This sequence comes from Mus pahari, assembly GCF_900095145.1. NCBI lineage: Eukaryota > Metazoa > Chordata > Mammalia > Rodentia > Muridae > Mus > Mus pahari. The sequence continues at coordinate 62,244,709 of NC_034592.1, forward strand.
CTTACTTTTTTTTTTTCTAGAAGTCAACTACATCTCTTCTCGAGCCTCAATTCTGCCTATTTTGACAGAAGACAGAAGAGAATACCCCTGTTAAAGGCACCATGCCAGGTTTTCTCAGGAATTTCAGATTTAAACTCAGATATGGAAACCTCAGGGTGTGACCTGCAGCCTCCTGTGTGCTCTGGAGAGAAATGGTTGCCCTCAATTTCTTCCTTGCTATGGGGTAGGAGACTTCACTGGCCGCCAGCACCCTTCCTAGTCCTCAGGTCGAGGATGTAGAGCCCCACCTCCTCCAGCCCGGCCAGGAGCCTTCTTCAGGTGCCAGCCTTCCGTGTTAGCCTCCCTTAGACATGGAGAAAACTACATTTGTCTTTCCTACTTCTCAGAGGCTTTAGAGAGCCTGTTGGACAGTCCCTGCCCCTTGGCTTCCACCAACACTGACATCTCTCGATTCTTCCCTTGCCATGTGCTCAGAGACACATTTCGGATCATCTACCGACCCTTCCACTACCACTACTGTATGGAGACTTAAATAGGGGGCAACATGAGGAAGACCTGAACCTGGGACATCTTGAGGAAGACCTGAGCCTGGGACACTGTGAGGAAGACCTAAGCCTGGGACACTGTGAGGAGGACCTGAGCCTGGGACACTGTGAGGAGGACCCACTGTTCCACACATATTGCTCTCCCCAATCTGATTGACTCACGAGTCAGATCTTCTAGGGCTTTCTCTGTTCTTTTTCTAGTCTCTTGCTTTCTTCATTATGTTTAGTTATGATTCCTTTGGCCTTTAGATTAGAAAATCCTGGATCTTCCAAATGACAGTTTGTAATGTTTTGTTGCTATTGTTGTTTATTTGTGTGTCTGTGTGTGTGTTTGTGCATGCACGTGACACTTCTGTGTATGTGGGGGGGGCAAGGAATTATGCATGCATGTGGAGTAGCTTGCACTTTTCATACTTTTTGTTTTTTGAGATAGGATCTCTCAGTGGCCTGGAGCTCGACAAACAGGCTGGCTGGTCAGTGGACCTGAGGGATCCACACATCTGCCTCCCCAGTGCTGAGGACAACTGCGAGCCAGCAGCCCCGGCTTTTTGGTGCAAGTCCTGCAGATCAAACTCAGGCTCTCTTTCTTTCAAGAGAAACTTTCTGCTGACCAAGCATTCTCCCCTGCCCCAAGTTTTAAGGTTTTAGAAAAACACAATTACAAGATTTTTAAGCTCCATTTGTGAGCTTAAAAGCCCAGAATTTAGCCATTACTTTCTGTATTTGATATAATTCATCCCTGAAACTTTTTTGCCAAGGTGTCCATAGAATCAGATAGGGTCTTCATGCAAATATTTTTCCTTTTTGCTTTGCCCCTTGTTTAGCTATTTTATAAAATAAGGAGTAAATCTGTTTCAAGAACATTTAAATAGCTTTTCAGTCAGAATTTTATTCACTGTTCTTTGTTGCCCTTTCAGTAAGTTTTATGCCTATTAAGATGTTTATGTTCCTATATGAATTTTCAGAACTAAAAATTATGCTGTCAGGTTTCACATATATGTATCTATCCATCCTAAACAATCTATGCAAAGTTTCAATACTCATTACAGTTTAACCACAGATTTTTTTTTTTGACACTATCTTTTTAAGTTGGGTATCGTAAAATACCATTCCCAGAGATGTTGAAATAGCTTTTAATCGTTAGACAATTCTTGGTCTTTGAACTCACTGAGCGGGCTCAGTAACCATCTGCCCAGGGTCTAAGGGGGCTTTGCTCTGCTCCTCTGCTTGCGTTCCTGCTCTCTTCTGAAGGTTAAGAGACATTGTCCATTCTGAAAGAATCATGCAGGTAAATGTTATTAAGGCTCTGAGTGTGTGTGTGTGTGTGCATATATATATATATATATATATATATATATATATATNATATATATATATATATATATATATATATATATATATATGTGTGTGTGTGTGTGTGTGTGTGTGTGTGTGTGTTTGTGTATCCTCACACTAATCTCTCTATACAGGAAGAAATACTGCCTCACTCCCAACTGCCTACTAGAACATTTTGATATTACTGGACAACTTGTCTGCGCATGCTGGGCAGACAAGTTGAAACAAGATGGGGGTGGGGGAGTTGCACTTGGCCTTCTAGTTTAGCTGTGTGATGTCTGAGAATCGTGCACCCAGTCACAATCATCTGTTAGCTACACAGAGCTGAATGGGGCTCTAAGGTCCCCACCCGCTTAAAAGGACTAGTTTTCAGAGTGAGGACAAGAAAAGGAGAATACATCTAAAGGAAGGAACCTCTCATATATAAAATGTTCCCTAAGCAAGGTACATCTAAAGGAAGGAACCTCTCATATATAAACTGTTCCCTTGGGGGCTGAAGGTGTAAATGCAGCTGATCAGTTTGCAAGTTGAATTGCAGATACACCCAACTTCCTTCCGCTCAGTCTTTGACGCCCGCATGAAAAGGAGAATAACTTACTGGTGATTCAATGTCTTCTAGAAGTAAGACAGAACAGCGTTCACATTTCAACAGAGTTTGGGCCCGATGCATTATTTTCTTGACAATCTTTTCCAGGTCGGTCTGTTCTTCAAAGAGGTCATTGACCACTTCCAGCAAGGCCTGGAGACAGAGATGGATGTAGTCAGAAAATGTAAGGCAGAAATGCACCAGTCTTTCCTCCCTCAAAACTCTATGTAATATTTTCTCCAAGAACAAATATTTCATGTGGCTGATTTTAAAACATTTATGGTTTTTCTAGCATGGCTCGGCAATTTCACTTTATAACATACTCTGAGACTGAAAAATACAACCAGAGGATGCAGCAGCAAGTGTAACAGTAACCACATAGTCATTACATGTGGGTGCTTTACCCACTGCAGTGGCTTTTCTTCAATATGACTGAGCACAAAACTGACATTTTATAAATAACAAGTACTTGGCTCTCTCCAGAGCATATTTATTTCAGAAAACTCCAAAGCAGGCTTTCTTCACTCTTAAGAAAAAATTGCTTCATGACTCAATTTGATACCTATTTTCACTAATACCTATCTCTTTCGGAATTCTGAATTCTGAAAGAATCATGCAGGTAAATGTTATTAAGGCTCTGAGTGTGTGTGTGTGTGTGTGTGTGTGTGTGTGTATATATATATATATATATATATATATATATATATAT
>NC_034592.1:62248158-62265192 GCF_900095145.1 Mus pahari
ATATATATATATATATATATATATATATATATATATGTGTGTGTGTGTGTGTGTGTGTGTGTGTTTGTGTATCCTCACACTAATCTCTCTATACAAGAAGAAATACTGCCTCACTCCCAACTGCCTACTAGAACATTTTGATATTACTGGACATCTCAGGAAAGAAACCCTCATTAAAATTATTGTTAAGGTGGCAGGTTGGAAAGCACATAAATTAATGGAAAAGATTAAATTACAAGTTGAACACTGTGTACTCAATTCAAAACTAAGCTGCAGTAACCTATTCTCTGTAGCCAAGGGGAGTTTGCAATTTATGCTTCCAAGTAATATTTGTTAGGAAGTTTTAGTGACTTTTTTCTTTTCAGAATTTGCAGAACAATTAGGCTATTTATAGGTGGCAGAAATTCAGTTTCTTTCAGAGCCATCTTCAGAGAATTCACTGGATTGGCTTGTGCTTTATTTAGTAGTGTTAGACAAGTTGTTCATTTGCCTATGACCTTTCACAAAAGAACTCCATGAATACCCAGGTTCAAATTTATGCATCATAATGTTAATCAACAGCCCAGGGGCATGGCTGATTTTCGACTGCAGGAATGGCTCGTCCTGAAATTTGATTTATCCTGAAATAATCTGAAACAAAACTTCTTCTCTGACTCCCTTGAGATAGAAAAGCATTTGAATTAGTTAAGGGATCCGTTAGATGAATCTAGCCGATGAGGATGTGGACAGGACAGAATCTCCTGGGGAGCATTCTCTCTGAAGAAAGACCCTGGTTAAGAATAAGGATCATATTGCCCCAGGATTCCAAAGCTAAGAGAAACATTGGATTGCAAATACTATGTTAACTGAAGCCAATCTCTTTGGCATTTGGACAGCAAACTGCTATGAGAACTCAATGCGCTGTAACTTCATGGTCAAAGACATTAAATGGAAGACAATTCTGACTCAGGGAAAAACCCACACTTGGTTATTCAGTACCAAACAGCCATGAAAACATTCATACAAATAACATTATACAGGTTGAGCACGTTGTGTTTATGTATTGAGAAATGTGCATATGTACATAACAATAATTAGTCAATAAATTTGAAAGACGGCAAGAAGGAATATACAGGAAAGCTTGAAGGGAGGAAATAGAAGAGGGAAATGATCTAATTGTAATCTCAAAAAATAAAAGAAATAATTTTTCAAAGGGAGACAATCGTCTGAGTAATTGCAAGCAAATTCACTGTTATTAAGAGGGAAACATCATTACCTTAATCACTCAGATTATTTCTTCAGATGGATCATATTAACAGAACAATTATTTAACTTTTCAATTTGTTATGATTGCGTGGAGAGCCTCTGGACCTTCTCCACAAGAACATTTCTCTCAAAGGAGAAATTAATGCCCCTGGAGTCTTGCACTGACAAATCATATTATAGCAATTTTATTCTATCTAATTAAAAATTGCTGCTTTGCTAACGAATGGTGAAAGATTTTACAAATAGCAAAAAGGCTAGCTCTGGGAGAGGAGAAGAGGGCACATCTAGAACGATCAAACAGTTGGAGAGCCTGTGGGAGCGGTTCCGAGGGCGGCGGGCTCTGCTTCTTGACATCACTTCTGTGTAAACCAGCTGTGTGCCCCCTTCCCTTCTACTCCTGAGCTGACCCTTGGATCCTCCTCTTCTCTGCTTTCTTCTCCATACACTTTTCCCAGATTACCTCAGCAGGTCTCCTGGCTTTACACAATCTCCACCCCTAATATTACACTCCCTCAAGTATAGCTCCATATTCCAAGTCCACAAACTTGTGCATAAGCCCAAAGTCTCCTTCGCTGTCCCCCTCATCAGCAAGCCCTGAATGTGTTGCCACGGATTTGGAAGGGGTTCTTCACTTCTTATGACTTTAATGCCAGCCACCTTGTCTCTAGACCTCAATGGAGTCTTCTGGCTTCCCTCCCAGTCTTCTGTCGCCTGCCCATTATCCCATCCTCCCCAGTCCTTCCCTGCTTCCAAGGAGGTCAGGGTGTTTGCTTTTTGAAAGGAATTGCAATCAGCTCAAAATCTCCTAGTGGCTTTCCACTAGGCGCCTTAAAATGGACAGCTCCTGACCTGCCCACAGGCCTCTCTCCCTTGTAGCCCTGGGTTCAGTTCCTTATCTTCATTGGCTTGTCTTTCATCCTCTCCTCGGATTCCTGAAGTCTCCCTATCCACCAACAACACAGGGCCTTTGTACCTGCTGTGTCATGGTCTGGACACTTTGCACAGGTCTTCCAGTGACTGGGCCTCTCACTTCATTCTCCTTCTATCAACTCCCTATAAACACCTTCCCATCAGCTCCGAAAATAAATGTCTGCTTAATTAACCCCACCATAACTGTGTCTGTCCATCTCTCTCCCTTTGTCTTTGTTTATAATGCTTGTTACTGTCTGACATTGTGTGGTGTGTTTTTTTCTTTTTCTTTTTTTATTAGCCATTGTTCCCACTAGACTAGTAAGCTTTGTAAGGACAGACAGTATCTCATGAGAACCACACGATATGTATTTGTTCAATGAATAAGTAAACTGTGCCATCCACAAGGATGAAAGGACTGTCATAGTACAAGAAGCTTCCCTTAAGGAATAATGGGAATTATAGAAGAGGGCCATCGTCAAATATTATAATGACGTAGTGGGTACCTGCACTAGAACAAGGAAGGACAGTAAGTGGGGAGGGGAAGATGCACTGGGTCCTGAAGAGTGTGTGAGGCAGTTGGCAGGTGGAGGGAGAGGAGTCGTTGGAAACCGAGGACGGGGAGTAGGAGTGTGATAAGGTGAAACAAACAGGCTGTTATCTGGAAGTCACAGAGACATCACTGGAATAGGAAATAAAAAGAATATCCGAGCAAGAAATGCTTCTAAAATGAACAGGAGACCCAGGTGGAGGAAGGGCGCGCTATACCCTGCTAAGGAAGATGGCTGTGTGGTCAGCAAGTGTTCATACACTTACTATCAAATAGTCGCTGTCATAATGCTTTTGTAAATACACTTTAATCTGTTTCATTGGCTGAGGGATTTAATCCATTTTTAACATTTTCTTATTTTTTCTTATTGAATTTGTTTCTGGGTGGCAACAATGAGAGAGAGAGAGAGAGAGAGAGAGAGAGAGAGAGAGAGAGAGAGAGAGAGAGAGAACTTCAATCTCTGGCTGGTAATTTAAGCCTGTATGAGTCCGTGGGTACATTTTACTGTGAGTCTACAGTTCCTGAAGGTATATAAGATCATTGTCTCTCATGTCCCTATAAAACAGTGCTTCTCTGATGGTCCTACATGCCTTGGGTTCCTTCCCCTAGAAAAACTCAGAAAAAGAATCTGCAAGGAGTGAAATCATGTTTATATTAAACCATGACCCTTGAAGGAACTAAACTAAAATGCTGCTGTTTCAAAGCTAAGATCACCAAGAATAACTATGCACTGCCACACAGTATAGACGTGGGTTAATTTCCTTTATAAAAGAAACCAGTTCTATTTCCCAGAAACAACAACAGAAAATTTGTATTTTCTTGTAACCATAACTCATGTATTGTTTAAAAGGATCTTCAGCCCTGTTGTTCCAGGATTGCACAAACAAGAACGATCTTCAGACTAGACAATGATCATCCTAGATGATCAGACTAGACAATGATCATTTAAAAGATGGAGTGACTCACATAAGCCAGGGAGACGGCGAGCTTGAAGCTACTCACCCTGCTTCTTTCATATTCTTTCCTTGAGGCAGCGAAGAGCTGAGCGTTAGATATGGCGATTCCACAGAACGGAAGATACATCTGCATAACCTGGGGCACAGAAAGCATTCAGAGCATTAGAGCTTCCACTGTTAACCAAAACCCACATTTCCTGCCTTTGGGGCTTTTCCACTTCAATCGAATGAGCCAGGCGTTGAGTTGTTAACACGCTTAGCTTTAGGGGCACATTTCTCAGAGTTAACATTAAGATGGTGTACATTAGTCTTTAACTGGGAAGGTCACAGTTTTGAAAACATAACAGAACTGAAACCAAAGATTCCAAGAGCTATATAATAATAGGTAAACCATGCCATCATGTTTTGTAGTCCAACTCTGAAAAACGAACAATAATGAAGAGAAATGGAGTGTCCCTGGAATTTAAGGCACATACTCACATTCATACTTAGAGGTAGGCAGGACATGAGTGAATCCCTGTGTACATGCCTGTCTATAAAAGTGATCACAGCATGTCCTGCCAGCTACCAGACTTAAGCATGCCTATTAGAACAGGTCTAGTGGGAACTTAGGCTCAAGACCTAATGGATCCGTTTGGATCAGGTAGATATGATTAGGCAAGAACGCAAACTGGAATGGCTCTGCAGCAACCTGAGGAAAGGCTCGGGACCCATGAGGAGAATGCTTTCTCCTCCGAGGGTTAAAAATAGCCAGCTGTGCTGGGCCTGACCTTGAGAAACTCTCAACAGGATGTCAAAATCCGAGGCGCATGCCTATCTCAGATCATCCAATTTCTGGCAGATGGAATATCCCAGTAAAAACTAAATGGACTAGTTCCCTGAACTTTTTGCAGCATAAGAGGAATAAGAGACGTTTATCTGGGACTTCTCTAAAACCCAGTAGAAATAGCATGTCTGATTCGTGGTTGGTATCAGACAGACGGTCCTATACACAGCTCCATCCAACTGAAGGATCATCCTCTGTCTTCAAGATAGAGTCAGAGACTAATTGTAAAATGGAGTCTCTCAGGGCAAGATACTGGAGTTTTTTTCCTTTTTCAATTTTTATTAGGTATTTACTTCATTTACATTTCAAATGCTATCCCCAAAGCCCCCTATACCCTCTCCAGAGCACCAGCTCTGGGGGTGCTGGTTAGTTCATATTGTTGTTCCACCTATAGGGTTGCAGACCCCTTCAGCTCCTTGGGTACTTTCTCTAGCTCCTCTATTGGGGGCCCTGTGTTCCATCTGATAGCTGACTGTGAGCATCCACTTCTGTGTTTGCCAGGCACTGGCATAGCCTCACAAGAGACAGCTATATCAGGGTCCTTTCAGCAAAATCTTGCTGGCGTATGCAATAGTGTCTGCATTTGGTGGCTGATTATGTGATGGACCCCTGGGTGGGGCAGTTTATGGATGGTCCATCCTTTCGTCTCAGCTCCAAACTTTGTCTCTGTAACTCCTTCCATGGGTATTTTGTTCCATATTCTAAGGAGGAATGAAGTACCCCCAGAGCTTGTGTCTCTAGCTACATATGTAGCAGAAGATGGCCTGGTCAGCCATTATTGGGAAGAGAGGCCCCTAGGTCTTGCAAACTTGATATACCCCAGTACGGGGGAATGCTAGGGCCAAGAAGTGGGAGTGGGTGGGTAGGGGAGCAGGGCGGGGGGGGGGAGGGTATAGGGAACTTTCGGGATAGCATTTGAAATGTAAATAAAGAAAATATCTAATAAAATAAAAAATGAACAAATAAAGATACTGTTTTATACAGTAAAGACAAACTGAAAACCCAGTCTTCCATAATATGGAGTAACTTAAAAGGTACAACTTGACCTTGAAAACTGCTTATTTTACCCTCTATCACTTATTCTGATTATGTTTGCCTCTGGAGCATGTCTAAGGTGGTTTGTAAGTCCAGCGAGAAGGAAGAACAATGTAGAACAATGAACGCGTGAACTGTTCTCTAAAGCTTTGCTTCACTTGCCTTGTGATGCCAATATTGAGTTCCTTCTACCAGGCTTCATGAGTAATTTTTAAAATTCTGAAGATTTACAGACTTTTAGATTTATTTTATGAGTATAAGCGTTTGTCCATATTTAAGTCTATATACATGCCTGATGCCCAGGGAGGGCGGAAGAGGGTGTCAGATCCTCTGGAACTGGAGTTACAGGTGACTGGGAACTGGGCCCAGGTCCTCCGGAAGAACCACCAGTGTTCTGAACTGCTGAGCCATCTCTCCAGCTCTTAGAGGAATCTGAATCTTAAGTCACATCATTTTTGTCCTTTTCGTAGCTTTCAGTATGAAATTTAACAATTCACTTAAACCCCTGAACCTAGTTCCTTACCTGTATGAGACCAAATTTATGGTAGTTCTAATGTTTTGTGGCTCAAATAATTAGAAATAATAATTAGAAATTTCAATGAGCCATATAATACTATATTTGCTAGAGGTTACAGAGAATTTAATAAACATGCTTGCATCTTACTAAAAAAACCACATCACTTGTAGTAGGAATTGACATAGACCAAGTCCTTCTATCAATGGGGCAGGCAGGATTCTGGGGGTCAGGCATGACATTCAGACTTCTCTAAGAATTAGCTCTCTCTGACCCTCACAGATATGCATTCTACCAGCAGCTGCACTTTTGTAAGATGAGGAATGAGGTTTGTAAGCGTACCAAATGCTCTTGGGAGATAATTCTTCATGGCTTTCCCCTCCTCCCCACACCACTCCCCCTCTCGTCAGCACATTTTACAGAGGTGCTGCACTGTCAAGGATGTTTGCACAATGAATGCCCTTCGAAGGCAGAGACACCATCTCCTTGCTAGTAAAAAAAGCAGAATTATTTGCTATCCAATATAATAAAGATGATTTCTCCCACTGGATGGATAGATTCAGTTGCCTTGAGTTTGAGGTTGCTCCTGCAGGGCCATGTGCCCCACGTGCAGTTTTAAGTCTAAGAGCCCAGCACAAATGCCAATGAACTGCATCGTTTTCTTCCTGTTAGTAATAAACTAGTCTCTGTCATGGAACCAGGAGTCTTGTATCTCTTGCCAGCATTCTAGAAATATGTCCTTGCAAGTGGAGTAGAATGTGACCTTTTAATGATCAACAAAGCCACATAGATAGTAGGAGGTGGGGCGCTAAGTTTCTTATTTAATTCAGTCAGTTTGAGGCTGAAACCTACTCTTTTCACCTCTACCTCTCAGAGGGACCTGCCTCTCAGAGAAATATGCATCTCTCACATGGTTACTGTGATGGTCCAGTTAACTGCTGCATGAGAAGAGGCAGGGATTAGATGTTTGAGAGGTTCTGAGAGACTGGTTCTGGAGAAGAAAGGTTTCTAGGGATAACCTGCCCTCAGGTGAGTTGCTGAGCTGATGGGTCAAAACCAATCCTAACCAAGAAATAGACCCTGAGAAATGCCATAAGATGATTACAGAGGTCAGACTGGAATCTTCATGCAGATTCTAACTTTACAAGAGATTACCAGCAGTCCCCAACCTCACCCCCAGATGAGGATGTTAGGGTCAGATCATACTTCTATGGGTAGAAGAGGAACTGTAAAGGAAATGACAAACCATTTATGACCTGCTAAATGAGAGGCACAATGTTGCAGGAACACAGAACTGGTTGTAAGTAGGGACTGTCAAAGCAGAGCCAGTGGGTGAGGATCCTGTGGTGCAGAAAGTGGGTCAGACACCAAGAACGAGGCTGTGTTGTGCGAGAGCTTGAGAATAGCCCAAGGTCCCATTGCCTATTAATGGAAAATCTGTTTATTTACTTTTGTTTCTGAAAAAAAAAGCAACTGAAAATCTTGAATTTTCAAACAGTTGTTTTGTTTATCATAATGTGGTTTTGTGTGTGTGTTCTCTCTGTGTGTGTGTTGTACTGTATTTAAAAAAAAACACATAAATCACATTGGCAGGATTAGTTCTTTTAGTCCTTCAATTAATGCCACTGTATTTTAAAATGTCTCTCCCAATTTTAGTCTTTACCAGTAAATGATATTGTCACAACCTCAGGAAAAGCCACTCCACAATTCTCCACCTGAAACACCCAACAGATGTCACTTTCATGGACTGTGTTCGCATACACAGAACCCCCACCCCCCACCCCATCTTAGTGAAGCTCAAATTCAGCAGAGGTCAAAGATAACAACCTGCTAATACAAGCCAATTATGAAGCATTTAACACAATATTTTGAATGTCAAAAGAACCCTGGCTGGCTGTCTTCTTTTGTGAACTCTGATCTGTCAAGTTATTGCTCCTGCTGAAACATCCAAACAAAAGCAGGACGCAAAACCAGCATCCTGACTCCCTGTACCTGGGAGCTCCCCATCAGTCTAACTTAGCAAGAATTGCCTGGCTGCCTTCTCAGACACTGTGCTAATGATGCAGCAGGTTCCGTAAGTCGCACTGACACCTTCTTCCACCTTTAACTATAGCCCTAAAATGATTACTAACAAGCTCAGTTTCATGCAATACCGGAGCTAGGTAGTTAAGTCAAGTATGAGCAAATGTGAAAGGCACTGAAGATGGACTCTCCCTCATAACCAGCAGCGTGTAAGACCTAGAACAGAATGAAACTGTGGGACTTAGTTACTGATCAAAGACGAGGGTCTGGAGACTTGCTATTGTAAACTACCAGAAAGATGAAACTTTAAGAGGCTTTCTAGTAAAGAACAAAGCTGCACCACTGCTCTCTCAATGCACCTGTCTGTCACCCACACAGCAAACCATCCCACAGGAAGTGGCCCTTTCTAGACTCCTTAGGAAACAATGTATAAGGCTACCTAAGTATGTGGGTTTGCACTGTGGTTTCTCTGCCATTGTCCAGTCTCTCCCTCAAAAGTGTTTCCTCCAAATGGTCCACTTGACCGTTGCTCGCTCTCACCCTTTGAGAGTGTTCCCACTTTACCATGTTATATTCCCTAGCTTCTACACTATACACTCTATGTGTTCAAATTCTTTCAAAGAGATGACAAAGACCATGGAACATGACCAATAAGGGCTAAGATGTAAGTTCCAATCTGGAGTTAAAGACTTTCTAAGATTTGACCCTATAGCTGTATCTTCTACAGTCTAAGATTCAGCAAAACTAAATGACCCCCATCCTGGCTCACTCCCCAAATTACATACAAAGACCCCAATTCCACTGTGTTCTCTACCATCTGCAGCACCTAGGATGACCCTCCCTCCCCCTATGACCTTCCTTATCTATTTGTGTCTAGCAAAATGTTAATGTTTTTTTTTTTTAATTTGGAAACGAGTTGGTTTTTTTTTATTTTTTTTTGTTTTGTTTTGTTTTTGTTTTGTTTTTTTGGTCGGCACAGGAGAGACAGACAGGATTGTGAGTTCAATGCCCAGCTGTCTGAGAACCTATCTCAGAAAAAATACATAGCTCAAAAGAAAATATATTAATTTATTAGAGTTTCCTATACATTTGTATTTCTCTGCATAATGCATTTAAATATCTCAGACCCATCTTGGCATCATATATTATTATAAATCTCAATTTAAATATTATTTGAAAATCGAACCTTACAAAAATAATTACTTCCACTTAAGTCAAGTAGAAAACTGTTATGTAGTGAGTAGCCCTGGGAGATAGAAATGCCTTTTTGTGAATCAAGGAGAAGAATTGTTTACTGTGAAATAAAATTAACATCTGCAAGCAGCTGCTACCCATTAAAAGGCGCTATAACTCCCTACCTGTGATCTGTAAGTGAGGCTGCCATGGGACACTGTATTATACCAAGCCATAAACAGCCATTCAGACACCACCGGGACAGCACTGTTGTTCTTCTTTTTCTTTTCCTACAACTGTACATTCATTAGCTAGCTACTTGGTATTTACAGAGGAAGGCTCTCAAGACTGATTACTAAACCTGTCACACAAACACACACACACACACACACACACACACACACACACACACACACATCCTTTTGTAAATTCCTAAGCACACACACACATCCTTTTGTAAATTCCTAAGCCGATGGTTCTTGTTTTACTCTTATTTCCCCCTTTCCACACTGTATTCCTGATTTTCTTAGTTAAATTAGAAACTTCCTATTCAACTTGACCAAATCCAGTTTATTTTTGGTTTTCTTCCAAGAAAAAAAAAGAAACCTTGAAAGGTTATAACTTTCAATGCTACTTTAATAACTTGCATGCTACTTTTTTCTTACTTTTATTTTGTTTTGCACATCATAATTATTATTATCATCAACAACAACATCATCCGTCAAAGTTTGTTTAGAGTTGCCTACAGTTAAGCCAACTTTTGCTCTCTAGAGTGAACTTCCTCCTTCCTTCTTTCCATCTTTCTTTCAATGTTTGTTGCATGTATTTGTGTATGTAGCCTCTGAATATGTATGCATGTTTATATGTGTGGGGCACACATGTATGTAGAGGTATACATGGAGGCCTGAGTTCAGTGCCTAGAGTCTTCCTCAATTGCTTTTCTCCTTTGTCGTTGATTGGGTCTCTCAAATGAATCCAGAGCTCACTGTGTCTAGGGAGAGAGCCTGCTTCAACATCTCTTGTCATTGTCTCTGTAGTCTGGGATTTCAGGGAGGCTGCCACACCTTCCTCACTTTTAGATTCTAGGAAGCCAAACTCTAGTTCTTACGTGTGTGTGTGTGTGTGTGTGTGTGTGTGTGTGTGTGTGTGGCAAATGTTTCATCCACTGAACTATCTCCCCAGCCCTACTGCCATCCTTTTGTTCTTTCTTTCTTGAGGAAAATTTACAGGAATATCCTTTAGTATTGGTGGTGGTCATTTTGATTTTCTTTTTCAGTTGGGTCTACAATTATAGGTTTATAGGGTTTTTTTCTCCTAATATTTAAAAGGTATTTTACTTTTCCACGTCAAGTCTACTTGATGCTAGCAACAAAAAAATAGCAGCCATCAATCTAATTCTTCAATGATAATTTGCCTTTGTCTAGTTTCTCTTACACAATAATGCAGTTGGTAGCCATTTGTACTTTCTGAGGCTCAGTCAAAGGCTTAACTGAATCATATAATAAGTTGAACCACTAATCAATATATTATAGTCCATAACTTAGTGTAATTTTCAGATTCTTAGTGATGCCAGTTCAATACATACTAGGACCTAGCAAATTGGTTCCATGGGTAAAGCACCTGTCCCCAAAGCCTGATGACCTGAGCTCCATCCCTGGACCCATATAAAGATGAAAGGCAGGACCTGACTTTACAAAGTTGTCCTTTGGCCACATACGCACTGTGCTGTATGTGTCTCCACACACAAATCACACATGGATGCCTCCCACCCACTATATATCACACACGGGGAGACATATACATAATAATAAATAAAAAACAAACTATATACATTAAGTAGAACCACTTTGACTTTTGAGTTTCTCCCAGGACAGCTATATCTTACACAAGACTCTCTGTGATAGAGCTGAAGGTTCCAGTTAGCCCCAGGAATGAAGGGGTTAACAGCCAACCTTCTATAATATTCCGTGCTGCTAAGAAGATGTCTTGGAAGCCAGGTCTACTAAATGAGTTTTTGAGTTAGGATATATTCAATTTATAATAACTATTAGGACATAACCAAAATATCCACCGGGGAGCATCTGCACATTGGCCAATAACTACTGTGGCTACAGACAATATTATACTTTTGTGACTCACTGAAGTCTGCTCAGGGCTCTTTATGAGCACTGGGAATGTTCTATACTGTGTCAGTCATTGGTGTGACAGCCCAGCACTTCAGGCCAGACCTGACTGCACTGTGAATACCCAGTACGAGCATGACTCAAGGTTTCTGTTTCTGCATTTATTTTTGAGACAAAGATGCATAGCTCATGCTACCCTGGAACTCCATACATAGTGGAGGATACCCTTGAACTCCTATTTCTTTTGTCTCCACCTTCTGGATGCTGGCATTACAAGCATGTTAATTATTCTTTACAATCTCCTATTTAGTCTGATTTTATGTGATATTGGGATCTAATCCCGTGCCTCCTCCTGCCTGGTAATTAAACTCTCTACTAACCTCTACATCCCAAGCCTGACTTGGAGTTTCTAAATAAATGTGCAGGAGATGCAGGAAAAATATAGGTTTTGAAAAGAGGGAATAAGAAAAACACTGAAACAAGTGGTATCAGCAGAAAAATATGATCTTTTCAATCCCAGAGCATGACAAGAGAAACAAATAAAAACAAAAACCCCAAACGAAACAACCATGCTATATTCTAACCTGCTCCTCTTGAAGTCCCTTCTTTTTCTTATTTATAAAAAATAAAAATCTCGATGTAGCCTTCACCATCCAGTTTCCGAATGCCAAAAGGTCCAGAGAGCTTTAATGATGGAGAAGCTAATGAGTCTGTACACCCTTGTGTGGCACTTTTCTGCTTGAAAGCACTTTGTGGATGCTGGCTAATTAATCTTTACAACATCCCACTCCAAAAGGGAGCTAAACTGAAAGTCATTAAACATTGTAAAAAGTCACATCAGCCTTGGAAAGTCATGAAAATATCATTAATAAGCATGAAATCTTAGCACAGAGCCTTTCATTGGTACCAGAGAAAGACAGGAGGCAGCCAGCACTTTTAAACTCACAAACCACAGAGAAGGGCTATTAAGGCCCAATGGTTTGGCTGAGTCCAAATATGCATCATTAAAGACTGGTGGATGTCTACATTGGGGATTTCCAGGGGTTCTAGGGCCAGGACCTTTATGGACCTCATTTTTTCAGGGTAAAACAGCTTGGAAACTGTATCACTGATGCTAAATAATTATGCTCAGAGTTCTTCGTGCCCCCAGCAGACACTGGGAGGCAAAGCTTTACTGAGTCCCAGCCCATTCATTAGGAAGTGGGTATGTTTTCAAAGAGCTATAATTCAAATATTAAATAAACTCTCCAAGTACAGTATGTTAAAAAAAATAGCTCTTGGAAAATGAAAGTAGTTACGTCACTTTCATGAAGTAGAACATGGTCATAGTCTTTTCAAAGAATGGAACACTGAATGGCTGGAGAGATGGCTCAGTGGTTAAGAGCACTGGCTGCTCTTTCAGAGGACCTGGGGTCGATTTCCAGTGCCTACATGGTAGTTCACAATTATCTGTAAGTCCAATCCTAGAGGATCTGATACCTTCTTCTTGTCTCTTCAGCTACTACAGGCACATGCTACACAAACATGTAGGCAAAACACACATACACATAAAATTTAGTGAAAAAGAAAGAATGGAATATAGGAAGTTCAGGAATGAAGAAACGAATCTAGAGAACTCTAAAGAAAAAAGAACAGTATAGATGCTTTCTGCTGTATCAGCATAGCTCAGGTTTGTAAATGAACTTCAAACTTATAGCATCTTATTTGGGTGGTTTTATAAACATAGGCAGAATTATACAATAAATGATTCTCTACAACATCCCTTCAATCTTGGAAATGTTCACATCCCTTCCACAAAACTAGCATTCTTCGTCTTGGTCTCTAGAATATCTTAGGCAGAGAGACTTTGATTTTTCCAAAAATTTCTAACACAAACTATTGTGAACTTTCTTACAAATATATCTTTGGGCATGTAGACAGCTATTCTATTAAGCATAGTCCCACGGTAAAAGTTTAAGGATAAAGAAATGTGTGCATTTTAAAAGATTTTAGTCATTATTTGTATTTTATTTTATGTATGTGAGAATTCTGCCTACATGTATAGCTGTGTATCACAAGCATGCCTTTTGTCTGCAGGGGCCAGAAGAGGACATCAGCTTCCCTGGAACTGGAGTTACAGATGGTTGTGAGTTGCCATGTGGCTGCTGGGAATCAAACTCAGGTCCTCTGCAAGAGCAGCTAGTGCTCTTAACTACTGAGCCATCTCTCTCTCTTGTCCCTGTCTAAAACCTTCTTAATAGCTGGAGCTGAGTGATCCTCCAGAAAGAGAATCTGCCAATCTGCATGCTCGCTAACAGCGATCGAAGTTTACATTTACCCCTACTCACACAACAATGGATTTCATTTTATAAAACAGCCCCTAAACAACTATGATCAATACTTGTGTTGCCTTAATGAACATTCATTTGACTGCCTCTGAGATGCCCCATGTTGCATCATTTGTTGGGTATCTAATTTTCAATCTGATACCATCGTCTTTTCCATTTACTTTTCTAACGGTCTCTTTATCACTTGCCAATGCTTAGCAAACACCCATTGTGCTCTCCCATGAGTAACTACTTTCCACGTTTAAAAACTATAAGAGCTTACTTAATGGTTAGCAGTTGTCGGTTTAATACAGTCTTAATGGTTCAAAGACACAATTGCTTTGTCTAAGATGAGTAAATGTTAACGCTTTAGTGATCTTGGCCTCCTCCCCCTGTCCAAAGTGTCAAGACAGGCTACCTTGCAGCTCTGCCAAGGTTATTTTTATAAGCAGCTTGACCTACATATTTCATCCGTCTAACTTTATAAGTCACGGCTCTTGTAGGAAATTGCTTTGAGGTATAGTTTGGTCCTGGCATTTTTTGAGTCCTGGCTATGAAGGTAATGACTGTCACTCTTCACATACCAAGCTCAGGGAAAACTGCAGGAAGATGCATTAGAGAGCAATTTAGAACTTCCATGCTTGAGGCTAGAAAAGGTCTAACTATGTCATAATCTACATATAGACATTCTTCTGATTAGTAGTACTTGCTTTCTTTACATTTGTAACATGTCTTGACATTTCTTCCTATTAGTATCATAACTTTTATAGTCCCTACTCCTAAAGTAGCAGACACTTCCTATCAATTGAATTATACATTCTGTGGCCTTTTATATCTGGCTGCTGTCATTTTATAGACGGTCTCAATGTCTCTCTGTGTTGAAGATAGTGTTTCAGTTCATCATTGTTTTTGTTGTAACAAATAAATATGCCCATTACAGTATCATACAGAATAATTATTGCAAAAACACCCTCAATGCTTCACCCCAACTGGTTCTTCTTCCCAAATCCCTGACATTTTGTTTTAATTTTATAGACTCACTGCTTTGCCTTCCACAGACTATCACAGAGTTGGCACCACTGCATGTATATGCTCTCTAGATGTTTTCTTCCACTTAGGAATACGTACTTGCAGTGGCTCTATGCCTTCTCTTGGTTTGATAATCTCATTTCTTTTTTTTTTAATCAATGATTAGTATTCTCTCCATTACCCAATTGTAATAACGCTTATTTATCCATTCACCCATTAAAAGGTATCTAAGCTGTCCCCAAGTTTTGACAATTATGAGTACAGCCTTTATAAGCATTCATGTACCAATTTTGGCCCACATGTATGTTTTCAGCTCATCTGGATAAATAGGAGTGTGACTGCTGCGTTATATTGTAAATGTATACGTAGTTTCTCAACAGAATGCCCAACCATGTCCTAAGTAGCCATGCCATTTGCCTGATCCTCAGTGGTAAATGAGAATTCTGGATGCTTGACAAACTTGCTGATATCTGATGTCGATATTTTGTTGCTTTGTCTGTGGAGGTAAGAGGCTCACTTGAGTTTCAGAACTCCCATCCTTTATGATGGATCTGAATGTCCTTCCCTCTTCCCTCATTGTCTCCATCTTCTCCATCCTCCTCTTCCTCATCAAAGGAGAATGTTGTTCTTCAAGTGATGCTGTTATTCCCATCTACCCTGTGTAATCTACATGGCTGAACTGGTTAGTTTTTGTCAGCTCGACACAATCTAGAGCCACCTGCAAAGAGGGAACTTTAATTAAGGAATTGCTTCTATCAGGTTGGTCTTTGGGTATGTCTGTGGGACATTTACCAATTGACAAAGAAAGGCCCAGCCCTTCTTTGTCTCTTTTTCTTGGCTGTCTTCAGTAGTTATCTTTGTGATGATTCTCAACATTGTCTCTCTGGGACCAAGCTTTTATCCCTGTACATTGCCAGCTGCCCATAGGCATTCAACTTAAATATTCTTAATATATTTCAAATGTAACATTCCAGAAGCAAGCTTATCATTAGTTATTGTACTCTCAAAGACAGGCAAATTTCCTCAAAAATGCCCTCTCTGTTCCAAAGGAACCATTAATCTCAAATTACCCACTTGTAAACCCTGCTAACTATGTACAGGCAGAGGGACGTCATACAACTGAGCAAATTTTGAAACCTCCATTTCTCTTCTCTGGACAGCAGTATCAACCCTGTTGCATTTGGTAACAATCCGTACCACCCTCCCCATTATCACCACCCACTAATCTATACTTCCCATGCAGAAAAAAAAATATCTACTTAAACACACTGTCTGTCTGTCCTAATGGAAGCTGTTAAATATTTTTGTATAAGAAACGGTACACATGCCTTCCATATACTACAAACTAGAGTTCTTGAACCTTTTATGTGAACTTTTTATTTCATCTTCAGCATTAAAAACAAAAAACTCATTAAGTGCACAAGAGAAAGTATCTCCAATACTTAAGACTTCAGTTTAGTGCTTTTTAGATGATTATAGACAATAGATCATAATCTTAGGAAAACAGTGAGGGAAATTATAGTTTCCATTCAGAGAACACAAAGGGATTATTTTATCGCTATTTTTTCATTTTCCAAAAATAACTAAGCACCAAAATACAAGAGAAATGACATGCATAATAAACTATATTATTTTACATTTTCCAGCAACATTCTCCAGTAGGGTTTGAAACCAAGAAGACTATGGAAACTATACTTAGGTCATTAATATTTAATTAATGCAACAATGCCCTACAATGAATATTATGAATGGAAAAAGCTTTATCAAGCTTATAGCTTTGTTTATGCAACTACAACACAAAGACTCTAGGTAGCAAACTCAAGATCTTAAGAATGGATAACAGTGGAAATAAAAGGCAAAATATCCCTCCCCAAATCATTGGCAGTGTTTATAATGATTGCCATTATTCTAACCAGGGAAGGAAATCTCTAAAATCAGAATGGCCGAAGACAAAACCAGGCAGCTACAAAAAGACAAGAAACACAAATCACTTCTTTAAAGGAGAAAATAATGTCTACTACACTTGTCATCAAGAAATATACAAATTATCATGATAAATCATTAAAGTCTACTATATTGTAGCTGCAAGAATTACGATCATAAGTAATAGGTGCTGGCAATAGTATGGAAATAGCCATCCTCAGGTATCTCAAGGGGGAGTCACTGGTCCAGCACTTCTGAAAAACAGCTCTGCCATATGAGTTAAACGCCTCTTTAAAAGTTCAGGCTCTAAACCACACAAAGATCCAACAAAGAAAGAGAACTTCAGACCAATTTCCCTTATGAATATCGATGCAAAAATACTCAATAAATTCCTCGCAAACCGAATCCAAGAACACATCAAAA
>NC_034592.1:62265203-62304375 GCF_900095145.1 Mus pahari
ATTGTAGGGGGCTGCAACCCTGTAGGTGCAACAACAATATGAACTAACCAGTACCCCCTGAGCTCAAGTCTCTAGCTGCATATGTAGCAGAAGATGGCCTAATCAGCCATCATTGGGAAGAGAGGTCCCTTGGTATTGTAAACTTTATATGACCCAGCACAGGGGAAGGCCAGGGCCAAGTAGTGGGAGTGGGTGGGTAGGGGAGCAGGAGTGGGGGTGGGATATAGGGAACTTTCAGGATAGCATTTGAAATGTAAATAAAGAAAATAATAATAAATTTTTAAAAAGTTCAGGCTCTTTGACTTGAAGAACCTAAGTGTGGAAATTTAACTTAAGAAAGTCCCCAGTTCTATTTTCTCTTATCTTAACCACATTGGGAAAGGTCTAATTTTGAAAAGCCCAAGTCTTACATTTTTGGCCAGGTGGTTTCTCTAAAGAGAAAACCTTTTTCATAAAACTTATAAGATTATGAAGACTAATAGTTGTCAAGAATAAGGGAAGAAATGATAGTATGTTTTTAAATTAAACAACCCTTTGATATCTGGGAAAAATATATATTTGTATTAATTTTCCTAAATATCTTTTAAAGATGTGTTTTTATTCATGTATTGCATAGCTGCATAGGTGTATGTACACCATATGTGTGCAGGAGCCCACTCAGGTTAGAAGAAGGTGCTGGATACCCTGAAACTGGTGTCACCTGTAACTGTAACCTGCTGCATGGGTGTTGGGAACTTAACTCTTCCTCTACAAGAGCAGTAATTGCACATAATCACTGAGCAATCTTTCCAGCCCCTACTTTTTCTAAATATTTGGCAGCATGCTTGATTCATTTTTGCATATGGCCATAGTTTTTTTTTAAATATTTTTCTACAGGTATATAAAAATATCAGTCTGAGGCTAGACAGAGAGCTTGGTGGTTAGCAGTGTCTGCTGCTCTTTCATAGGACCTGAGTTCAGTCCCCAGAACCTATGTGCAGAAATAATAACTTAGTTCTCTCTGTGTTCTTCTGCCTTTTGGTCCGAGGCATTCCAATATGTTTCTACACGATGTCTTCAAGAGTCTATATACAAATGAATGTGGTCCCAAATGGTTTTGTCCTAAGCAGAGAATGAAAATTCATTTGTCTGTCACCTGTAGGCTTAGATTTTCCAAAACCTATTATAATTATGATTCTTTAATGCTTCGACCTTCCTTCTAGCTCATCACCCACCAGAGGTAGGGAGAAAGAAAGGTTAATAGGAAACCGGAATTGTGGAGCTGTTTAGAAATAGTTCTTTGGGACAATTCCAATCTTCATCGTTAGCAGTCCAGTCCACTAGCACAACACCAAGCAAGAATCAGTAGCAGGGGCTCGACCCAAAACAAACTACGTGGGAGCGTCAGCAGAGAAACTCAGCATCAGCGATGCCCAGTGGAGACCAGTAAAGTTTCAAGGCAAACCAATGCAAGCGCATCATCCACTGTCTGTCGGGTTATACTTACACTCTTTCCAAACATCGTGTGTCCTCTCAAACATCGCCTCCAGCAGAGCATCACATGCCCTTCCACCAGGCAGCTTTTAGAAAAATACCATGTGTCTGTTCTCAGCAAAATATCCTCATGTGGGCTTTTCCCTCAAATACCTCTGTAGCTCTAGAGAGCATAATTCAAAATAAAATTCTAACAGTGGGAAAGAACTTTCTCTTCCTTGGATGCTTGCAAAAAAAAAAAAAAAAAAAAAAGTGTTGCCCCTTACTTCTGTTGGCTCAATATGGGTTAAATAGGCAAATAAAAACCAGTCCTCTGGTAGGCTAGGACAGTCGTGTGCCCATCACTGAGTTTGGGATGGGCACAATAAATACTTAAAATGGGTGAAAGGAGAATTCTCCAGAGGGAAACTGAGATGCTGAGTACCCCAAATGACAAGTGTCACAAATATGGAGCTATTTAAGAGAGCTACCATTAACCTTCATTTCATGCATGATTTTCAATGTCACTTTAGTTATTTGAAATTCCCCTGAAGTTTGACATCTTTTCCTAAAACGATCCCCAGGCTTTTAAGAACCACTGCAGCACACAGTGGTCATATATACTATCTACATTAAACAAATAAAGAGCTGCCTCTCCAACGGCACACTCTGTAAACTAGAAGTATGTCATATAAGAACCCACCACTGAGTAAGACAAGAAGTCAGGCACTGCTCCAGTCTAAAGTATAATTCGTTATTTAGTAGTGGATACAACTTGTGTTGACCTCAGAAAATACCTACAGATTTTTTTCCCCCTCAGACCCTCTTTTGTTTCTATAAGAGAAAATTTCAGAATGGGACCCATGCTTTCAATTCTTGTCTCCACTTACTAAAATCAATTACAATGTGATGATCTATTACCGTAAATTATATTTGGAACTTACATCTAATACCATAGGATCTGTGGCCGTGATCAAATCAGATCCTGACCCAACTCGTCACTATAGAAACGCTGACTTCCAAACAGAGGTTTTCCTCAGCTAAAAACAGTGTTATTTGTAGTGCTCCCTAAAACCAGGTTTTCTTGAAATACTTTCAGGAGTTTCTTTGCGTGCTTGCCCCTGTGCTTATCCACTGACTATGAGAGTTAGGTAAGGCAAGGCTTAAAGAGTTTACAAAATCCACTGTGAAGCCTGGATGTGGAGCGTAAACTCCTTGGTGCCAGACTCAATATTTTATTTGTTTTTCTATCCTTCTCGACGAGGACATAACCCCTGGCATAATGTTTCTTAAGAAATAATTGAGTCACTGAGTCACAGTTGCATGCATGCACACAACCCTCCCTTCACAATTTTGTTTCTTCACACTCTTTCTGGTGGTGATTTTCCTTCAGGCAGGGTCCTTGACGATAGGGAGATGGGCGGCCAATCCCAGGAAGTTTAGATTACAGATGGAGATTGGGATGGACAAAGGATGGTGTTTTAGTTTGTATTATTTCGTTTCTCGTTGCTTGGAGAAAGAATAATCCAGCAGCAAGTATTCTCACTAAGTGCTAATCAGTTTAGAAGCCCAAACTAACCATGTCTGTTCAAGCAAGCACTACATGGCACATCACATGCTAGACCTAGCACAGATAGCAACTTCTTAATAAATGCTTTTGGTTAACTTCAGATGGGTTGTTGTTGTGGTTGTTGTTGTTATTGTTATTGTTGATGATGATGATCATAACGATGTTTTTTATTTCCTTGGCGTGGGGGAAGAGGAAATCCTTGATTTATCATCTGTGCTTCTACTAAATAATTTTTAAAAGTTGAAAAGGAGTGCACCAATTCTTTCCCTTATGATTTCATTATAGACTAAGGAGCATTTGTAGAAACTACTACTTTTAGGTTGTCTTACCTGTCCTCTCACTGAGAACAAACTCAATGTCCAGCGGAGTTAATTTACAGCTTCACCAATAGCATATCTTGGACTCACTGTTCAATATCTCCTTCTTCACGTTATGACTCAGTGGCTATTTAAGTAAGCAAGTGGCTCCTGGGGGCACCAAGGGCCAGCAATGCTGGGCAAGAAGACTTGGAGCCCATAGACAGAGACACAGCAGAGTCTAGCTTGGGGGAAATGGCCATTTAGAGGTTAAGACTCCTTAAAAATGTTCCAAAGGGGAGTGGAAATTTTCAAAATGTTCTATAACTGTTTTGGTTTTTATTAATTACAAAAATATAGTAAGATAATAGGGAAATTCTTGTTTATACTTAGGTTTTAGATATGAGTTTTATTTCTTTTTTTTCCATTTAGATTTTGTTTTATTACTTTTTTCAGGGTTTGCTTGTTTGTTTTGGTTCTGGTTTTGTGGGCTTCTTTTCCCTTCCAGTCTCAAATCTCATATATTTTAGCCTGTGTATTAAAGTTTCTACCCATTATGTAGATATGAAAGATGTGGATACTCTGGTATGTTTAAAATTCTATTCTATAAGATCCAATTAACTACCAATTGCACCACCAGAAAAATCTCCTCAGCAGCCTTGCTGTCTCTGGTGTCTCCCCCTTGATCCATTTCTCCTACTGCTCTCTCCCCAGAATTGACCGTGCATTCTCCAGCTCCCCAGTCCCAGCAGGCCAGACCTCTTGGGTCTTCACAGTCTGGCCTGACACTAACTCCCTCATCATTTTCCACCAGCCCTCACAGGCCTAGCTCTGACAACTACCAAGGGAAGTCTGTAAGACTTTGACCATAATTCATTTCCTTTTTAATTAGTTTAGGGTAGTTATTTGAGACCAACTGTATAAAGCCATGGTAGCTCAGGCTGGTCTCAAACTTTCGATCCTAACACCTTAGCTTTCTGTGTACACAGGCGTGTGCCACCCAGTCAGCTCTACTGAGTAGTTTTCAAAGAGGCCTTGCTGTGATAGCTAGTTAGACTTCATAGGCCAGACTAAGGATAGTGAGTCTGAGATAGTTTCTCTGTCTTAGTTACTCCACCACCATTTTAGAACACCTTGCCTTCATATAACCTCCCTTGTCTTTTAATTCAAAATAGCAAATATTCCCGATGGACCAATATCTAACAGCAACTCCAGCGTTTATGTCATTCCATTGGAACTCGAAGGTGACGACAAAACACAACTTTTAAATTCTAAGATTAAAAAAAATAAGCAATCAGAGGAGGAGATGACTCAGTTAGTAAAGTATTTGGGGACCCGAGTTTAGCCCCATGTAAAAGAAACCCGGCATGGCGACATGCACATACAATCTGAGGAGATGGGGACAGAAGGGTTCCTGGAGTTTGCTGGCCAGCCAGTTAATGAGCTCCAGCCTTAGACATTGCCTTTTTTAAAAATGGAGAATAATTAAGGAAGACATCTAACTTTAACCTCTTGCTTCCACACACACAGGCATCCATCCAACCATCCACCCATCCATCCATCCATCCATCCATCCATTCATCCATATACCTCCACACACAAATAAAGAAACAAGATCCTCATCATTCTCCAGTGTGCCAAGCCTCTAGTCACATTATCTGAGGTGAAATTGCTCCGAAAAAGCATCCTGTCTGAGAAATGTTCCAGACAAACGTTCTCCATATTACTGCGCTGGTGCTATAGCAGAGCAGTGGTCAACAGGACAGTCCAGCTGATACTCCAGTCTTCATGCTGCTTCCTCCACCTTTGCAGGAGAAACACTAACACTAATGGCTTTCCTAAAGCAAGGTCTGATTTTAAACGCTGCAATACCGCCTTCACCGCCACGTATTGTTACAGTGATTTCAAGCAGCGTAAGAGGGAGGAGACAGCCTTTTACAAAAAAAAATCTCTTATAATGAATACTTACAAAGACGCATGACAACCACTTGCCAGAATGTGAAGATCGTGTTTCTGTGATTCTAATAATAAACTAGAAACTGTAATCAGGGCTCACTAGCCCCAGTTCCTGTGTAAGATCTCATTCCGCCTTCTCACTGAAACTGAGGAATTAACTTTGCTCAACACAACAAAATAATCTAGAAATACATCTTGAGTTACGGTTTTAATTTTATATCTTTCTAAATGAAGACACAGGAGAGAGCTGTGTTACTATTTATCTGTGTGGCGGGGTCAGAAGGGAAGAAGTATTAGCAAAGCAAATCCTTCTCTTCAGGAGACCCTCAGAGAAAACCCCGAGCTTTAGAGAGGGGAGACTGAAAACCTAGGCTCCGCAACTCTCCACAAGGGCCTCCCACCTGGGTCTCTCACACCTCCCATCACCGACCCCTCCATTGACTACCCACTGCCTCCATCTCTACAAGAGCAGAAAGCAATCCCATAGACCTCAGCTCCCTCCACTTCCAGCTCTCCTATCCCCCCTCCCACGGGAGCGTTCACTCTCTGAAGCCCGACAACCCGCATTTGAAGAGATCACGTTTTAATTCGTTGAAAATCTCCATCACTAGACAAAATGCCCAGGAACGCAATTAGATGCCGGTGAGTTAGAACATGTTTATTAAATGCTTTACCCTGAGTAATGATGACTGCTACACACTGCTTTAAATACCGGTATCTTTAAAGGGATTTTGTTATTGTTGTTGTTGTTTGTTTGCTTGCTTGTTTGTTTGTTTTTTCAAGACAGGGTTTCTCTGTGCAGCTCTGGCTGTCCTGGAACTCACTCTGTAGACCAGGCTGGCTTCGAACTCAGAAATCCACCTGCCTCTGCCTCCCAAGTGCTGGGATTAAAGGCGAGTGCCGCCACCACCACCCAGCTGCAGTATCTTTAAAGAATGCATCTGTTTTCTAAGAACTGTTCAAACCTTACATGTGGTCTCCCTTTCTTGACTTTGAATACAGCTATGCTTGATTTCTACTGAGCTTGTTTCTGTTTAGTCTCAGTTAGGTTATTCTGGAGCTGTCTGTAGGTAAGTAAGCCTGGGGGTAGGGAAAGAGTTAACTCTTAACTGAGTAAATTCCATTTAGTAGTAATACTTAATCAAGCCATCCCCCTAGTCTCTCACAAGGCTCTCCACATAGAACTTGGTGTTGCTTTCTTTCCGTCAGAAATCCAAAGACAACACTTGGATTTATAAATAGGTAACTTTGCTATTTGCTATTGGGGTAACTATCCTACGCCTGTACAGATTATTTACTTACTAAACCGGAGCTCTAAGATAAACATAAGGATAATAAATGAAGCATAGTCCCAGACAGGGAAGCATCTCTTCTTAACGAGTTTGATGGACAACTGTAGGCAGCTCACTTTGTCAGTGTCTCTATGATTGTGCAGTTAATACATTAGGTTTCTCACCGTTCAGTTTAAAACTTATTCTTTGAGGTTTAAATTGATCAATTAATTATGAGCAATTCAACACCTACCTCCCAGTATCATTATTCGTTTGTGCTGTTAGTCATAAAATGACTCGTGTTCTTGAAGAAAAATTTTCTGGTATATTTGTGAAGATACTAATCTAATTTCCCAAGTGCCATCGGTGCAGGCAGTAGACAACACATGCATGATTATAAAATGAAGAGGGCTGCAGCCAAGCATGTGTTAGCAACTGCAAAGTACAATCTCCTCTCTTCCCTGCCTAGCTCTAAATGTTTTTATTATTAAATAAATAAGGATCTGTTTCTCACTTTTTAATCGTTAGAGGTACATGCTCTGCACAGGGCTTTCCTGGATAACCATGCTACCTCGTGAGTAGTTTTTAATTACTTAAATCATGTATGGATCCCACATCTTACCAACCATCTAGCAATAGCCCAACTCTTAACATCAACCCTGGATTCTTAACAACTAAAGTTCAGGGGTTGGAAGTCACTAAAATAAACAGCTACAAGTTTGTACAAGTTTACAGTAGTTCACCTATGGTGAACATCATTGTGAACCATAATGTTACTGTTTTAATAGAAGCATGAAATTGCCCACAGGAGTATTCTTGCTTTTCATGGGAAGATTGACCACTTCAAGCTGGCATTTTAATTCAAAGTTGAATTGTTTACAGGTTTGATGGAGAGTCACAAGAGTCATGAAGAGTAACGGTTTCTCCGTCCCTTCCCACTCAAGCAGAGCCCTTACTTCATCTCCATCAGGCTGAGGCCACATCCCATGATCCTTGGGGAAAGGGACAGCTGGAGAAAGATCTACTGAGGGTCAGTTTCTCAGAGACCAGTGAAGTCAGCTTGAAAATAAGGGGCAGAAGATCTTGTTGAAGCCCTGGGCCTCATAAATGTAATGTTAATGACAATGAACATCAGCTAATGGGGTATAATACAGATCTCAGTCCCTTACCCTCATCTCAGAGAGGTTCCAGAAAGAGCAAAATCCCCAAGGGACTGGATATTCTATCCAGATACCAAATCTATCAACCTTCTCCATTCTGTATATTGGAACATGATGCACCTACTTGTCAATATCCTTCATCTACACTTGACATAATTTTGTTCAATTATCTCCTGGCACTCTAGGAAACCCAGCCTTCTCAGACAGACATCTGTATATTTGTCTTAGCCCATTTCCATAAGGAACTATGGAGAGAGAGGGGTGGGGGTCTCTAGAACATGTGTGAGGTACCTACACAGGATGAAAATGGCTACTTCATGAGCCGACTGAAATTGCAACAACATTGGTGAGTCTTGACCCATAGTGAAGAATGTTCTTCCATGCCCTTTCCTTGTCTTCATAGAGCATGCTGCTGACGTTTCTTCATGCTTGGTCTATTTTGAGCATGGAGAGCTATAGCTCAGTATTTGTATGACAGGATCACAAGCTATCCATTTCACAATCTGTCAGTGACACCAAATCTATCTCACAATTGGATTTTAGAGAAAGCTATCACTGGTTCCAGAGTTGGGAGTCACGGACAGAAAGCTACCTTGAGCCCTGGGTCTAGATTAGACAAAGCACAAAGCCGTCTGTAACTTAATCCTACTCACCCCCCTGCCTCTGTAACTCTCCTAACCCTAACCCGTCCTCCCCTGCTTGTGGATGGTCTCTAATAGAAAGAGTTCTGAGAAGGCCAAGTCACTGTGCCTTCCTCATCAAGGATGTCCAGCCATGGCATGAATATTTAAACAATGCTTGGATTTGAAATGTGTTGATTTAGTCCCAGGGATGTAAAATTTAAGTAATATTTTAATTATACTTTTTTTTAAAATACTGTTAGTGCCTCTTTCATATCCTTGGATGTTGCCATTTTCTGAGTTTGGAATACTACAGAATTGTTAGAGCTAAGAATTTTATCCCTGGGCCTGAGCGAGCAGGGCCGGGGGGGGGGACATGTGTCCCTAAAATATTCACAAGGCTTATCTTTGCACATTTCTATAGGGGAAGATAAGCCCTTTCTTGACCATGTTTACAGCACCCTAGTTAGATTGCTGATTAAGTACCTTTGCTCAGGAGGGACCTAGTAGGTCTCTTGATAGATGGGCCTGTTGACATATCTGTCTCCTCTCAGTTGCCTTTGGATGATTAATGATACGGTCCTCCTACCTCGAATACACTACCTCATAATTGTCAACCCCAAGTGACTCAAGACAGACAAGCCTCAGGTTAAGCACAAATAACAGACTGGACGTTTTATTAGTAAAACGGTGTGACCCTCTTCTTGTGAAATGCTCCTACTATCATAATCTAATGTTGCCTTCTCTCTTTTCAGTGGAGCAGGGAAGAGGAACTCTTTGACTTGCTTAGAGTTCTATGGGGCAGAAAAGATCCTATGAAGCCAGGCAGGAAGTAGATTTGCCTATCACCCAATGAAAGGGTGCTTCTAAGAAGCGGGGTGTGTGTAGATTTTATCTTCTGAAGAGGATACACAACCAGGCAAATATATACTGCAATGAAAACCACAAAAACTATGTTTTAGAGAGACAGGCAAGCATTACTATTTGTAAGTACTCACAGCCGGTTTTTCTTAAGTCTACAACCGAAGGGGATAACAGAAAAGAGGGAGTTGCTGAGCGAGGTTGAACAGTGTTGTAGAATTGAAAAGGAAAGAAAGCAAGGGAAGGGAGAGGGAGAAGGGAGACCAGAGGAAGAGCAAAGTCATCCCTGGCTGGCTTCAGAGCTGTTGAGCTAGTCACCAAGACAGGGGGCATGTGGACACCTCAATGAGCATCTACAGAACGCTGAGGCAAAAGGAGGCTTTGGAGAAGACAAAGTCTTCTCATTGCAGGCGGAAATTCTGCAGTAAGAAGTCAGGTTGGTTAGTTAACCAATCCTGCATTTCTTTTTCCTTGAAAGGATGTGACTTCTGCAGCTCTGCCTGCTTTAACAGCTTTCTAGTGTGTCAACCAGTGGCTTGGCCTGCGTTCCTTATCCCAGCAGAAGCTGTCGTGTCTCTTCTGTTATCATTTTAATCCGTCTTGAAATCCCTCTTGAAAGCTTCCCAGCAACCTTCTCTCCCACGTCACTGGCCTGGTGGGAACAGCTCTTCATATTTATGTTTGTACCAATAAGATGAGACCACCAGTCAGCTTGAATCAAACATCATTCTCTCGTCCAAGACCCAGGATAAGGCTGAAACCCTTGCTGGTGAGGAAGACAGTAGATGGTAGTGTCTGTAATGTATATGTTATGAGCTAACTTATGCCCTCCAACTCCTTTGAGATTCTAACCCCCAGAACCTCACAGGTGGTCTTTAAAGAGGCTATTAACATAAACGGAGTTTTACATGTGGACTTACATGAGTCCATTAGAGCAGTGTCCATAGAGGAAGAGGTGATCAGGATACGGACAGGCACACAGGGAGAATGTAAGGAGCAGTGAACCCAGGAAACTGACTGTAAAAGAGACTGCCTTCCCCACACCCAGATCTCTGGCTTGTAACTCTCTGGTTCTGCAAGGAAGTCGTGTTTCTGTTGCTGAAGCCATCCCTTCTGTGGAGTTTTGTTATGCCAGCCTTAACACAGGAATGCAGCTTACAGCCAGGAACATATGCGTTAGGGAAAGAAATACGAGGTGGGAACAGATTGCTAGGACATCTTGCCCATCAGTTGTTTATCAGGGACTTGTTAATATCACGAAGGGAGAAACCATCAGACAGTGTGCGTCCTAGCAGAAACGTACAATGGGACAAACAATACTGCAAGGTGTTAGAAAGGGAGGAAGACAGAGAGTGGGGTGGGGCATGGAGAGAGGGAGTGGGGAGAAAAAGAAGGTTGAAGTTGATTTAACCAAGACATTAGATTCAAACACTGGTTTCATGAAGAGAGGACAGAGGAACGAGGTAGCCATGGTAACACAACCAACCAAATCCATACTGTTGGGAACTCTCCTGGGCTCAAGGTGATGCCCAGGACTTGGGACTTTCTGTTAACAGAAGGGTAGATCTGGGCAAACCATGGCAAATTGGTTACTTAGTCTGTTCTTCAGCAACAATAAAATTATGAAAGAGAAAAGGGGAAGAACCCATACTTTAAAGTTATTTAGATATGTCAGCCATCAGAGCATGTGGGTCTTATTCTGAGTTCTTCCCCAAATTAACTATGAAAGTTTCAGTTTTATGAAAGGGGCTAGAGAGTTGGCTCAGTGGTTAAGGGTATCTGTTGTGTTTACAGAAGACCTGGGTTGAGTTCCCTACACCCACATGGTAGCTCACAACCATCTTGAACTCTAGCTCCAGGAGAACCTGACAATCTCCTCTCTGACTTCCATGGGCACCAGGCATGCACATGGTGTGTAGCTACTCATGCAGGTAAAAAACCAAAAAACAAAAAACAAAACAAAACGAAACAAAATGAAACAAACAAGCAAGCAAACAAAAATCCAAAACTCATGAACATAGAATATACAAATCTTTAAATTTTTTAATTTTTGAGAAAGTATCATCAACTTTTCTGTATTTTCTGTAAATGTTAAGAGTATACTGGGACTGTCAAGATGGAGCAGTGAGGAGATCGTCTTGCCATGCAAGCCTGTCCGGCTGAGTTTGATCCCCAAAACTCACCGGAAGGTAGAAGGGAACCAACTCCACAACACTGCCTTCTGACCTCCACCTGTGTGCACATCGACACATAAATAACAGGTTTTAATTTTTTAAAAAAGGGTATGTTCTCAAATTTTGTGTTTTCTTTGAGACTAAGTATTTGAATTAAGTCTAATCACTTATATGTTTCTTCAAACACATCTGGACCAAATGGCAACTCTGATTACGTTAGAATTCTGTTGGGAAAGTAAATGAAAATATAACCAGGAGAAAATGAGGTCCTGGGAGTCTCTGCTGTTTTATTTCTCCCAGAAAAGCCTAATAAGGAAGGTGGGCTTGCAACAGCTGCTAGCATGAAGGACATGAGTCCTAATTGTAGTAGTTTTTGACTTCCTATGAGTCCATTGTGTCCTGGCTAGGCCATTATCAATTTGAGCTGAAAACAAACATTCTGGTACAGCATTTAAAGCCTCATTTTTTAACATTACCAGTTCTCTTTTCAAATAATAGTTATCAGGGAAGTTTCCCCTGAAGTGTATTCTGTGTTGTATTAATAGCCATCGTGGGATAAGAGTTTCATCAAGTAAGTTTGGGAGCCGCTTGGGAAGGAGTTATATCCGTTGCACAGAGGAATCTGTGCTGTAAATGTGTAAGAAGGGCATAGTTTATAGTCTGCATTTTGAGGATTCTAAACAGCAATGGTGTTCCCCAGTGAGCATATTAGGAAACACAATTTGCGTTCAGAGATAGGTATTTCTTAGTTAAATCAAATCTAAGATTTAAGTGTCCATATTTCAGGCAAATCAATCTATAGCAAACATTGATATAAATTAAAATTTATTTGTAATTAAAATTGACATTGGTTGGGGAGAAGGCTAAATTTGTTATCGTCTCTCCCACTGAACTCCCAGGCCCCTCCTCACCTTTCAGACTGGGGTTGATCCAAACCAAATACAATGCTAGTGTGTTGGATGGATGGTCTCCTTTATCCCTTGTGATGACTATCTTCTGACTTAGTTGCTATGAGCTGGTTTTGACTGCCTAGGAATCTGTGCCCTGAAACTAGAATGTTGAGCTTTATAAGAGTTGCCTTGGTCATGGTGTCTCTTCACAGCAATGGCAACCCTAAGATAGTATTGTTAATACTTCTGGAGCAGGGTATCCAGAGCATTTCATGCTGTTGTTGTTGTTGTTGTTGTTGAAGGCAATGTCTTGTTGTGTAGTACAGGCTGCGCTAGAATTGACTATGTAGTTCAAACTTGCAATCCTCCTACCTCGGCCTCATGAGTGCTGGGATGACAGCTGTGTGCCTTCATTTAGGACCTCTCAGGTATTTCTTTATCTAGAACTTCCAAACATTTTTCCCTGTCCCTCCATTGGACATTGTACTGGCTAGCTTTGTGTCAACTTGACACAGCTGGAGTTATCACAGAGAAAGGAGCTTCAGTTGGGGAAATGCCCCCATGAGGTCCAGCTGTGGGGCATTTTCTCAATTAGTGATCAAGGGGGAGAAGCCCCTTGTGGGTGGGGCCATCTCTGGGCTGGTAGTCTTGGATTCTATAAGAGAGCAGGCTGAGCAAGCCAGGGGAAGCAAGCCAGTAAAGGACATCCCTCCATGGCCTCTGCATCAGCTCCTGCTTTCTGACCTGCTTGAGTTCCAGTCCTGCATCCTTTGGTGATAAACAGCAATGTGAAAATTGTAAGCCGAATAAACCCTTTCCTCCCCAACTTGCTTCTTGGTCATGATGTTTGTGCAAGAATAGAAACCCTGACTAAGACAGACATTTTAGGCATAAAATTTATAGTGTTGGGTAACACAAATGGATCCCAATGAGTATTCATCATTTTGTGGCTGGCTTGTCTTACTTAGCACAATGTCCTCGCAGGTGTGGTTGCATTTCCTTCTCCCTACAGGCTGAGAAGCATTCAATTCTAGGTATACAGCATGCTTTCTCTGCATGCATTAGCGATTATTCTGTTTACTCTTATGCTTCACTGTTGTGCATAATAATCCTAAGACCTTCCTTTCAGCTCTTCTGGATATGAGCCCACAAAGAGGGATGATTGATGGGTCACAGGAAAGTTCCATTTGTCACTTCATTTATGTATTTATTAATGTATTTATTTATTCTTACTTATTCATATCCCACTTCACTACCCCCCTCCCTGTCACTCCCTCCACAATACTTCCTCCCATAACTCCTCCTCTTCTCCTCCAAGTGGGTGGGGGCCCCTCTGGGTATCCCCTCACCCTGGCACTTCAAGTCCCTGTGAGGCTAGGTGGTTCCTCTCCCACAGGGCAGCCCAGCTGGAAGAACATAGCTCACAGACAGGCAACAGCCTTTGGGACAGCTCCTGCTCCCGTTGTTCAGGTTCCACATGGAGACCAAGCTGCACATCTGCTACATATGTGTGGGGAGGCCTAGGTCCAGCCTGTTTATGCTCTCTGGTTGGTGATTCAGACTCTGAGAGCCCCAAGGGTCCAGGTTAGTTGAGTATGACGGTCTTCCTGTGGAGTTTCTAACCCTTACCAATAACCAGCCCAACTTGAGACCCATCCCACCATGGACAAGAACCAATCCCTGTCACTACTAATGATACTCTGTTATGCTTGTAGGATTCTAGCATGGCTGTCCTCTGAGAGGCTCTACCCACCAGCTAACCCAGACAGATGAAGACACTCACAGCCACACAGTGGACGGAGTTTGGGGACTCTTATGGAAGAGCTGGAGGAAGGTCTGCCAGATCAGGGTGATAGAAACTCCACTCGCCATTGTTAAAGGGCCTACTCCAGTGCATTCCAGTGCAGCTGGGCCATGTGACACACATAAGCACTGCAACTTCCCTTCATCCTTCCATTACTTGGTACTTTCTAGGTTGTCAGGTCTCTGAAGATTTGCAGTTTGAGTTAGCATAAAGTGGTTCTTATTTGTGTTTCTCGTAGTAATTTATTTGTCATAAGCATCTCTCATATTGTTGTTAGACATGTGCACACCATTTTTGAAGAAATGATGATTTAAGTCCTTTGCCCATTAAAATAATTTTTTATTTTTACTTTTTGAAATTAAACCACAATTGCATGATTTTCCACTTTCCATTTCCTCCCTGTAACCCCTCTGATATACCCACTGTGGTCCTTCTCTAATTCACAGCCTCTTTTTCTGTAAATGTTACTGTTTTACACACACACACACACACACACACACACACACACACACACATACACACATGCACGCACGCGCACACACACGCATGCACGCGCACGCACGCACATGCACACGTACACACGCGTGCTCACACACACACACACACGTACATAAATATGTAAATACGACCTGTTTAGTCCATGGCGTGTTACTTGTACGTATATGACCTCAGGGCTGACCACTTGGTATTGGATAACCAATGGGGGATCATCTCCCAGGAAGACTGTTTCTCCTGCTCTTTGTTTTAGTTGCCCATAGTTCTCTGTCCAGGAGAAGGACCCCTTGAATTTCTCTCTTTCATGTTAGCATGTCTGTTGCTGTTACACTTGTTTTGGGTCTTGTTTAGGAAGCCAAGAGGTCATAGGTGAAACTTTACTTTCGTTTCCAGGAAGCCAATCTCACAATGGATTTTCTGACCCTCTGGTGTTTACCATTTTTCCACCCTGTCTCCTTTGGTGTAGGATGAGTTGTTGATTTATCAGTTGGAGGTGCCCATTTTTAAGCATATTGTTTTACTGCTGTTAAAGTTTTCTGAAAAAGATAGAATACTCTTTGCTGAGGCATCAAAAGTGGACAGCCCACTAAAAACTTCCCACATATGTGAACTCCCTTTCCAGGTTCACCATCTGATACATGTCTGATTGTTTCACGTGCCTTGCTATTTCAACCACCAGCACAATAAACAAAGTTTAATTGGATTGCTGCATTTCTTGACTTTTTACAAAGATATAATATGCTACTTTTTCTCACCTTGTTTAAAATATGGAAAGATGTATGCATTGTGATTAAAAAAAAATCTTTGAACTAGAAAGAGGTGACAAAAGGTTTATGTCCCATAAGTAACATATTCTTTTGAATATTTTTCTCTCCAAGCTGAGAAAATTAAAGTACTGGTACTACAAAACTTAGAAATTGATATTTTCATTAATGTTGAAAATAAGCTGCTATTTCAAGCATAGCATCACTAGTTTACATGATTCTGTGACTCCAGTCCCCACTTGCCATCTCCTATCCCGACCTTTCTTATTGTCAAGAGTGTGTTTTCATCATCTTGAACGAAATGATAATTAGTGGAGCACTTTTGGTGAGTCCATCCAGGGGCGAACACATTGAAAATACAAATCCCTCCAGTTCCCACTGAAGTTTCAGACAGAGCTCAGGTTTTCAGAAACTTTCTGTAGAGAAGCACAACACACAAGTCAACTCTCAAGTTATTTTTCAGAGAACTGGCTGTAAAATCTAATAATGCCAGGGACATTTGAAGTACAAAATGAGCAAATGTACGCATGTAATTGGACATCAACTTGTAAATGTGCCTGTGTGGAAGCTTTCTAAATGGGGACTTCATCACAGGCTTTCATGCTCTTTATTGGCTGAAAGGCATCACTGGTGACAGTAAATTATCTTGACTCTATAATGTTCTCTCACATTCTCTCTGAAATCTTGGGGCCTACAGTTTCTTATGTGTTCTTAGGCATGTAAAATGTCTCGGGGTTCATTTTATAACTACCATATCAGCCAAGCACTCCTAATAGGTAAAAGGAAAGTTACTTACAATTAAATTCTACAGTTACACAATTATTCATCTGCATCATTCTTACAGTGCAGCAAGTGTTCTCCATAAAAGAGCCCAAGAGTTGGTGCCTTTCAGATTTATTTCATTTCAAAAGTCACACATAACAGACTCGGGAAGCACTGCCGTCGTAGACTGGCATTAAATAAAGCAGCCCAGAGGCTGAGAGATTCAACTTGGAGTCAGGTCCAGATTTGAACAACATCTTTGTTCATCAGCCTACATCTTCAATGATAAAAAGAAGAAAACATGGAAGGGCGTGTATATAACAATATCCCAACACACAAGGCACTGCATAACCTGGGGGCAATGGAATCAACTGGCCCTTGGATAATGAAAGACACATGTTTTTCCCAAGAAAGCCACCCTGGAATTTACAGATCACATTGTTCCACACAAGTGATTGCTGGCCAGACTACACTCTACAATCATCAGGAGTTAAAACAAAGCCAGTAGGGCCTGATCTCCACTCCCAAGTACCAAGAAATTCATTTAACTTGTCTGGGGTAGAATGATTCAGCCATGGCTGAAAAAAAATCTGTTCTAGAGAGCCAGAGTCATCCAAAGATTGAATTACGGTACGATGCTCCCATTGTGGAGACAGTTATCTTTTTAAATTATTCTAAAATACACAAGACCTATGGGAACCAGATGATTTTGTCTGATCTAAACACATCAGGACCAGTGGAGCAGAATTCACTTATGGAGAACCAGAAAGATCTTCCTACAAATCTGCAGTCTTTGATCTATTCTCTGGTCAATTCAATTCTTTATTTTAAAAAAGGAAAAGGGCATATTACTTTTTCTTCCTCCTAGTTTTTCTTTTCCAGGAAGGGATAATAATTCTGTGATATAACAAGTATCCCAGTCCATGGAATGTGGTATTTATGATTTCACAGCCTAGGGTGGCCAAGAAAAGCTCAGGATATAAAATCATACCTAACTACGTGGATTTACAGTGGGTGCATGAACCACCTACAAATCCCTAGGAGGTCATGGGTCCAGGTTAAGGGTTTCTGCTCTGTAGACATCGCAGGCTATTAGTCATGGTAAGAAAGAAGGGGAAGGAAGGGGAGGGGAGGGAAAGAGGCAATTAGCAATTCTAGCTATTTAGCCACTGGGACCTAGACATTTCTGAATTACACTAAGATGGTATTCAATTAATGTGCCTGGAACTCACTTGAATCTTGTTGATCTGTGAATTCTGATTCAATGAGTCCCTAATGGGCCTGAGGTTTCTAGCTACCTGCTCATGCATAGATCTGTCTTAGAATTTCAAATATTTGATCATATGTCTCCTACTTGACTGACACAAATCTATGACTATTTCCACCTTAATTGAAAACCCAATGCTGTATATCGAACATACTGCTTCTTTCAACAAAATGGGGGTGAGGGATAAGGACGATGGCACCCTTTATATTTTATTTTCAATGGTCTCTGATCTCAAAGCATTAGGACTTTCAAATTCAACTGTGTTTCTTTTCATGGAACCAAACAGTATCGATTCCATAGAAGTAATGGCTTACAGTGAAACAAACACAGCAAAACCATGGGTAGCATTGCTCATGGAGAAATGGAAATTCCATTATGTGCACAAAGTGATTTCCAAACCATTTTGTCTGGAAGAGAATTATACCTCAAACCAAGTTGTGGTCCTGAAATC
Source organism: Mus pahari (assembly GCF_900095145.1). Classification (NCBI taxonomy): domain Eukaryota; kingdom Metazoa; phylum Chordata; class Mammalia; order Rodentia; family Muridae; genus Mus; species Mus pahari. Next base: position 62,282,997 of record NC_034592.1, read on the forward strand.
AGCTTTTCTGAACCAGAAAATAAAATAGAGTCCACTGAATGACCCGACTCTGCTGGCTATTAAAGACGGGAGATGACACCAGAACAGCCACACAAAAGGAAGGCTCACAGATACACAGCCAGCCTTGGGCTTTAATTTCAGAATTTCTCTCCTTTAAAAGGCATTCCTTTTTCTCATTATCAAAGTCAAACGCAAATATATAAAGGCAATGAGTTTTTCTTTCTCTCTTTGTCTTTTTTTTTTTTTTTAATGTAGGTTCTGGGGTTGGATTCAGAGGCAAACACTTCCCCAGTTGAGCTACTTTTCCAACCTTTGATTTGATTTTTAAGACTAGAAATTTATAAAATAAAAAAAGAAAACAAAATATCATTTCAAAACACATTATTGATGATCCATACATTGCTGTCTTCCCTCTCTCTGAGGTTTTTTTTTCTCCAGTGAGTTTTAAAAGCATTCCACGGTACGTAAAGTGCGATGGCATGCTTTTTGATCTTCCTCGGTTGCAAAGACCAGGCAGGGTTTGGTAAAATACCTTGATGGAGGCTAGACATGGGCATCATGATGTCATCCCAGGACGAACACAAACCCTCATCAGCTGCCTCCATCCCTCTCTACTTTAAATCTGAGTGCAGTCTACTTAATTGATTGATGAGCATATTTCGTTTGGGATTTGGAAATGAAATTCAGACTAACTAGTGTATCTCAACAAGTGAAAAATAAGGAAAGGTCTAAGGGAAGGTCAAGGGGTGACGTTGCTGCGTGCTTGTACAGAAGCAATCAGACCATCATCCATGCTCACACTGGGAATGATCTACCTCTTGGGTTTCTTCTGTGTCATGAAGAAAGTGAAGAGTAAGGAAAACTGTAAAGCAGTTTTCAACCTTCCTAACACTGAGACCCTTAATACAGTTCCTCATGCTACACCTAACGCTATCATACTTAATACCTCATGCTAGAGTGACTCCCAGCCATAGAATTACTCCCATTGCTACTTCATAACTATAATTTAGTTTATGAATCATAATGTAAATATCTAATATGCAGAATGGTCTCAGGTAATCCCTGTGAAAGTCATTTGACGCCTGCCCCCCCACGCACACACACTCACACACACTCACACAAGGGGTCATGACCCAGAGGCTGAGAAATACTGCTGTAAAGCATTTGGTAAGTCTCACAGGAACTAGAGGACACGCACAGTCTCTAAGTGCCCAGCAGAGCTGAGCTCAATTTCTAATTGTGTGACATATTTTTCTTGCTTTTCCACATAATTCCACTCTAGAATTAAACAAAGATTCTTGTAATAATAAGGGCAAGTGGAAAGAATATGAGAGGGAAGATAAAAAGATTCCTTCCTCCTCCTCAAATTTATAAGATGAAAAGAGAAAACGAATAAACCCTGAATTCATAAAGTGACTAACTGACCGTGGTATACCATCTCCTTACTCACCCCTGGTCCTGGGCCGGATCCTATGCTGAGGGTTAGAATGAGAGCCTTCTGTAAGGAAGGGCTGCTGTCCTCAGATGAACTGTGCCAAGCCAGGAAGCAGAGAGGGACGACACCAACAACAAATGAAGCAGCGTTCTGCTATGGGGGGAGCGACTTAACAGACTGGGACTGGTTCAGGGAGGGTTTCCTTGTAGAAGGAGTGCTGAGTGGAAAGCAGGTGTTTATATTAGGGAGACCAAGATATAGTGAGCCATAGGTATGAAGATGTCACGGTAAACTCCATTTCTCCATCCGTTAACCTTAAAAAGAAGCTTGTCGGAGGACCGGGGGTATCAAGGAAAAGAGAAAAATATTCATAAACTAAAAAAAAAAAAATCAACTTTTCTGCTCATTTTGAATGTCCTTATCCAGCATAAGTTCCAAAATGCCGTTGTTAGCCAGGTGGTAGTGGCACAAACTTTTAATTCCAGCACTTGAAAGGCAGAGGAAGACAGATTTCTCTGAGTTTGCGACTATCTTTATCTACAGAGCTAGTTCCAGGACAGCCAAGGCTATACAGAGAAATCTTGTCTCAAAAAACCCATCTCCTCCCTGCCACCACCATTCCCCCACCACAATCCCCCCACCCCCAATTTCTCACCCTCCACCACAAAATGCCACTGTTAGCTTCTTAGTGACTCAGTGGTATCAAGGAGGAACTGTTTTCAGATTGTCTTCTGCCCTCTAGGCTTGGTGAGAACAGTGACTGGGCCCCCTCGCTCCTCCAATTAGAAGGACTGACTTCATTTATCATTTGCGTCTACCCTCTGCAGACACTTTTACCTTTAAAATAAAGATGAAAAGGGAAATATAAACTCCAAGCAACAAGATTCTTCCTCAGGTGACCCAGAACCAGAGGGCAGAAGACAATCTGAAAACAGTTCCTCCTTGATACCACCGAGTCACTAAGAAGTGAGAGTGACTTTGGAAGACACCAAAGCTCAAGTCTGGCCTTTACATACACACAAGAGTAAGTCTGGCCACCACACACACATACATAAGTACACCTGAACACACAGGCACACTTGTACAAAACATGTATGTACACACACAAAACAAAACCAACACATATTACCACAAACCTAATAATAACAGATTATTATAATTGTCTTATATGTTCAACCTAGGAATTTAGAGAAAAGAGGCCAAGCCCTAAGCAAACCGCTGGCCGAAAGTTATTTAGAGTTGCAAGTTATCCCTCATATATCTTGGTGCCTTGCAACAGACATGCACACACACACACACACACACACACACACACACACACACACACACACACACGCTCACATCAAAGGATCCCCTAATTCAATGTTGTGTCCTGGCTGTTTGGCCTTTAGGATCATAAACTGTGCAGACCACAGTGGTAAAGAGCGCATGCCCACGCCCACTCCCAGATGGCCTCAGGAGGGACTGTCTCGCTCAGAGGCAGGCAAGTGACAGTGACGCTGGAGACTTTTCAGAACCTTCCCTGATCACTCTTCAGAAATGCTGGTTCAAGGGTAGTGAGGGCTCCCTCACACAGCAGGAAGGGCCCAGACCTCTCAGCATAACAATGATTCCTTGGAGAGTTTTCCTCTCCCTACACCCACAGCTTTCCAAACTCCTTCCTCCATAATGTGACACCCAGGCTAATTCATCCAGGTAAGAAAGGCTCTGAGGGCAGTCTTCTCTTTGTCTTCATTCTCCACAGAACCTGCCCTGGCTTCCTATCCTACCAGAACCTTCCCTTACTCTAACACGTGGACCACACTGATGCTGCTTCATTCTAGGTCTTTGATATCTCAGAACTTGCACACCCTCCCCAACTTTTCACATCTACATCCTTACTTCTGTTCCCTTTTTATCTTTAATGATTTCTCAAAATGAATTCTTATATTTTGACATAAGTATCTTTAAGTTTATATAAAATTTTAGGTCATTGCCAGTACTGGAAAGCCAGTACTATTCCTCATAAATTGAGATTAAAACATACACAATAAAAGCATTAAAGTATTGTCTATGTCAAATGCTTAAAATTATCACACATACTATAATTTGGGCACTTATTTTATAGCCTTGTCTCATTTGGTAAGGTAAGTCTTACATAATGCATCTTTTATGTGTATATTATCTGTCCATTTCTCCTAATAACCTATATGTTCAGAAAGGAGGTTGTATATTGTGCCTTAGATTTCTCAGTATCTAGCACACAGTAGGCATTACATAAATATTTATTCAGAGAATACATGTCATCCACAAATATATCAGCATCCCTAGGCACAACTTGTAGATATACAGTTGGTGAAACAGATACTCAATCCTTAGGTTAAACTTAATGAGGACATTTAATTATGCACTAAATTTATAGGTAAAATATATTATTGTAGATATAAAATATATTGTAGAGAAAGAAATACTTTTCATTTCTGTTAATAGTGACATTGCTATTTGCATGAGATTTTAGGCTTTAAAATTTGAAAATGATAGATCCAGATTTTATGACAGTAATAAAAAGAAAACATACAATGATTAGTTGGTATGCCTTTCTTTGGAGAAACCTAATAGAATAAATTCCAAGTATTCAGTGATAAGTTAGGGTCACACATAAGTTACACTGGAAAATAAATGTAAAAGAAACCATTTAAACAGCAAATTCTAACAGCCTTTTAAATATAGTTTGACTTCTACTCTAGGAGCATACTTATTAAATAAATCTAGGTGTTACTTACAAAAACAAACACAATTCAAATAAAGAGGAGAGGAAACTGAAGAAAAATATTCCAGGAATTTTAAGGTTTGAATTGGAAATGCAGTTAATATCCAAACGCTTTAAAAAAAAAAAAATAGTTTCAGTTACATTACTCCCATAAGGCCAGAAATTTAATTTTTCAAAAGAAAAGGCTGCACACAAGAATTATAAAGGCAAGGTAAATAAGGAATGGTAGGAATAGCTTTTTATATCTACGTTCTTTAATTATTCATAAGATAGAGAAATAATAAAGTAAAATCTCTTGTTTCCCATGAGCAAACACCCTGGCCTGTATTTAGAAGTTTTCCTTTCGATGTGGAAGGATGTTGGAGAACCACAAGCCAGAAGCGACCCACCAGAGCACACCCAAGCATGTGCCTTTCCTATACCTATATACATGTATATACAGTACAGATCCCTGCCCTCCCACACAGAGAACACCCCACAGCCGGAGGGAACCTCAAATTCCTCAATTATGGTTCCTTAAATATGAAAAGAATATCAAGTGCTTTTCTCACATTAAAGGACAAACTGGTCTGTTAAATGTCCAGGCCCAGTTCCCCAGGTGTGCTTTCCTGGGCTGTTTCTAAATCGAGAATAGGTGCAAAGAAAACACCCAACTCATTCTTCTGTTTTCCGCTCCTCTCTGCCATAGGCTTCATTCTGCTCCTCTGAACAATGAAACTGAATACTCAATAGACCAAATGAGAGATCCTGAATTAAAGAATGTCAAACAGAGCTAGTCTTAGTACACATTTACTTGTGTAACGGAAGCCAACACAAACCTTACCTTTTCAAAATGCAGAACACTTAAAAACAAAGCAAAGGAAAACAACAAAACTCTTATCTTCTTTTCCCCTGCCACACTATACTGCTAAAGACTAAGTTGATGTCATTTCCCAACCTGTGGGCTATGAATCGGTTTTTGAAAACCACTACCTGTAATGGTTGGAACATGAAATGTCTCTTGCAGGATCATATATTTGAACGCTTGGTCCACCCAGGTGATGGCACGATTCGGGAAGGTTACGAAGGCAGAACTTTGCCAGAGGAAGTACATCACTGTGCAGGCACTAAAGTTTTGTTTTGTTTTTGTTTTTGTTTTTTTAATTATTTTATTAGATATTTTCCCTCAACCCTGTTCCCCTGCCCACTCGCTCCGACTTCATGGCCCTGGCATTCCCCTGTGTGGGGCATATAAAGTTTGCAAGAGAAAGGGGCCTCTCTTCCCAACGATGGCTGACTAGGCCATCTTCTGCCACATGTGCAGCTAGAGACACGAGCTCTGGGGGTACTGATTAGTACTGATTAGTTCATATTGTTGGAAACCTATAGGGTTGCAGACCCCTTCAGTTCCTTGGGTAATTTCTCTAGCTCCTCCATTGGGGTCTCTGTGTTCTATCCTATAGATGACTGTGGGCATCCACTTCTATATTTGCCAGGTACTGGCATAGCCTCACAAGAGATAGCTATATCAGTGTCCTTTCAGCAAGTTCTTGCTGGCATATGCAATAGAGTCTGCGTTTGGTGGCTGATTATGGGATGGACCCCTGGGTGGGGCAGTCTCTGGGTTGTCCATCCTTTCGTCTTAGCTCCAAACTTTGTCTCTGCAACTTCTTTCATGAGAATTTTATTCCCTATTTTGGGGAGGAATGAAGTATCCACGTGTTGATCTTCCTTCTTCTTGATTTTCTTGTGTTTTGGAGATTGTATCTTGGGTATTCTAGGTTTCTGGGCTAATATCCACTTATCAGTGAGTGCATATCAAGTGAGTTCTTTTGTGATTGGGATACCTCACTCAGGATGATATCCTCCAGATACTGCTTGTGGACGTTGTACATCGTGGTGCGCACTAGGCTCCGCACCACGATGTACAACGTCCACAAGCAGATAGCTGAGTAGTACTCCATTGTGTAAATGTACCACATTTTCTGTATCCATTCCTCTGTTGAGGAACATCTGGGTTCTTTCCAGCTTCTGGCTATTATAAATACGGCAGCTATGAACATAGTGGAGCATGTGTCCTTATTACCAGTTGGAACATCTTCTGGGTATATACCTAGAAGAGGTATTGCTGGATCTGCCGGTAATACTTTCTGAGGAACCGCCAGACTGATTTCCAAAGTGGTTGTACAAGTTTGCAATCCCACCAGCAATGGAGGAGTGTTCCTCTTTCTCCACATCCTTGCCAGCATCTGCTGTCCCCTGAATTTTTGGTCTTAGCCATTCTGACTGGTGTGAGGCACTAAGGTTTTAAGGACTGGCCCCATTTCCTATTTCTCCTCTCTCTCTCTGCTTCCTGTGTGTGGATTCCTGACTGCCCCACTGGCCCCGCACTCCAAATGCCATGCCTTCCTCACTATGATGGACTCTGTCCCCCTCTGCAGCTCTGAGCCAGAATAAACCCCTTCTCCTCTAACTTGCTTTGGTTGGGGCTCTATTCCAGCGAGAGGAAAGGAACTAATACAATACACTGAAGATGCTGAGCAGCGCTGGGAAGCATGTCCTTTTCCTCTAACAAAGTATCTGAGCAGACAATAAAAAGAAGACGGCTCATTTTTGTTACACCATTTCACAGGCTTAAGTCCAAGGTCAGATGACTCCCTTGCCTTGGGTCTGAGGTGAGGTAGATTACCATGATGGATGGGGCGTGAGATAGAGGAGACTGCTCATCTCAGGGAGTTCAGGAAACAGCAAGGAGAGGCTGTGAATAGAATATAAACTTCAAAGACAAGCCTCCGCTGACTCATTTCCTCCCGTCAGAGCCTACCTTTCATGGTGTTATCAACCATTAGTGGGTGACTCCATTATGGACGGATCCCACCACTCCATTAGTCCATTATCCATTTATTAGATCAGGGCTTTCATGATCCAATCACTTCCCCAAAGCCTCACCTCTCAACATTGCATTGGAGAACAAGTCTTTAATGTATGAGGCTTTGGAGAGCATTTTGTACCCAAATCACATTGGTGTCTAAGCTGCTGGATCCTGCCTGCTCAGCATCGGAGCTCTTTTTCACAAACTACCTCTCTTTTCCAGCTATAATCATGATTTGTTTTGAGACCACTGGCTTCCCTGGAACTCACTGTGTAGACCAGGCTGACCTCAGACTCATGGAGATCCACCTACCTCTGCCTCCCAAGTGCTGGGATTGAAGTTGTGCACCACCACGACCTGGCTATACTAATGATTTAAAGCTTTTTACGCTCTTTAATCAAAATTAATACAATAAACAAATCCTTTATCCTCTCAGGACAGCACAACAAGCTTTTCTTCCCTCTTAAGTGCCAACCCCTGTTCTTGGCACACTCAGTTGAAAGCTGGTTCCTTGGTCAGCAGGGCAAGGGAGTTGATAGGAGAAACGGTCTAAATTTAGCTGTTGCAGAATTCATTGTAACTTGTGCCTCTCTTCATCTTGGCAGTGCTGACTCTTCCCGCCTGGGAATCTCCTGCCCTGACTTCGTGGCTACACGTTAAAATCACAGACCTCCAAAGCCCACCAGGTGGGTAGACCACCAAGTGCAAAGTGACCTCCAAAATTAGGATGAAGACTACTAGATGAAGAAATCTTAGGATTAACAACCGACCATAGACTGAGAGTCCCCAGTGTCTTCTTCAGCTTTTATATCGCCTAACGGTCCAATTAGCTGATCATTTTTATATAACTATTAGTCAACCTGAAATTTCCTTTCTAACTTCCTCAGTCTATAGGACTGTGATAAACTTATCTCTTGGCTTTTTTGGACTAGAGAATGGAGTTGAACTGTCCAGCAGAAATGACTATTTATAAAGTAGATGCTTATTTTTGGTATTCAGAAAAGCAGTCTCTACTCATTGGTAGGATTATTCTTGCAGACAAAATTCTGAATTACAAGTTCTAGCCCTCCTTCCAGTATCTCCAATATCTACACTGTTCAGTGCAGATTTATTTAGTCCTATTACAAAGGCATTGGTTGGCTTTCTAAAAAGAAGTTCTTCTGAAGCAGAAAATTGACTCCATGTAAATTTTTCACTCTGTTGCACATATTAAAGTGCATTGATTTGGGTGATGGAAAGAGGCAGAAGGACAGGGAGAGATGTGGGGGAAGAGGCCAGAAAGGTCATAAATTTCAAATCATGAAGATCCGGAGTACATTATCAACATTTTCTTGTCAGAGAAATTGTTTGAGAGCCCTGTTAAGTCCTGAAAATGAAAGGTAGGGTTGCCAGTGAAGGTCAAGAATAACTCTCCTCAGGATGGAGAGGGTTGCTTTTGGATGGTATATGAATATTTGAAGGTAGCCCTGATTTTAAGTGATTCTGTAAAGAAAACCAGATATTCTCATTCTTTCTCTCTCATTCTCTCTCTCTCTCTCTCTCTCTCTCTCTCTCTCTCTCTCTCTCTCTCTCTCTCTCTCTCTCTCTCTCTCTCTCTCTCTCTCTCTCCTCTCTTCTCTCTCACATACATATGCACACATACACATATATACTCATGTACAAGCATAGAGAGAAACAGAGACAGACAGAGACATAGAAATCAGAATCTAGACTTAAATAGATTTCTAGGCGGATCTCAGCTTCTTTACTTACCACCTTACCATAACCTGTGTGATCTTGGGCAATTCTCGTCTCAATAAGTTGGTACCACACCTATTAGCATCTTAAAATATTCATAGTCTTTCCAAATGTTAAGTAAGAGAATTTCAAGGGTCCTCACCCTAGAATATGGTGGTAAGTCCCAGAACATTTGTCCTGTTAGGTTTCTAGGGCTGCCACAAGTAGGGAGCTCAGATCAACGAAAATGAGTTGGCTCACAGCTGACAGTTTGCAGGCAAGGTGTCAAAGGACTGCGCTCCTCTGAAACCAGTAAAGGAAGGCTCCTTCTGTGCCACTGCAGCTTGAGCTCACCAGGCAGAATGGGTCATTTGTGACCTAGGGCAGTTGGCTTCCTGTCTTACCTCATGTTCTTCCTCAGTGAGCACCTCTGTGTCTGTATTCACTGTTTTAAAGGGCAGCCATCATGCTGAAAATATGGCCTGCCCTTGTGACTTCATTTCAAATTGACCATTTCTGTAAAGACCCTATTTTCAGATAAGGTCACACCCTGGGACACTGGGTGATCAGGACTTTAAGCTATCCTTTTGGGGGTACACTGAGGGCACCTCTCCCGTATTATTTACTAGATTGCCTTACTATAGATATTTGCAACAGCTAGGGCAGTACAACGTACCCAACTATAGATGGTGCTTCTCTCGGGGTTTTGAAGACAGGAGCCACGTTGAGTGTGAAGACAGGCGTGGGCCTGAGGGTTTCCCTGTTCTTGGCTGAATCTGAAATGTCTAACTACTTACTAACTTCCCTGTCATTTATGGTTTTTGGGTTTTGAGACAAGGGAGAAACATTGCCACAGAACTTTACAACCAGGCCTGCCTTAAGCATATTCCATGTCACATGGTGACTCATGTGACAACCTCACTGGTACTCACCACAAACTGGGGAGAATGGCCAGTGGAACTCCATCAGTGTAAACTACATATTTAACCAAAATAAAACGTTCCCAGTGCCTCTTTTGCCTCTTTTTTTGTTTGCTTGTTTTGTTTATTTCTCCTTAAATGCCTTCTTTATAGTACTGTTTTCTCTTCCATTATCTTGATTCAAGCCCCACTTTCATAAGATACTAGGCAAGCACCACCAATTCATTTCTATGCCTAAAATGGCTTCAAGTTAGTTAACACCAAAAAATGGACCTAGAAGGGACTGCAAGCCAGAGTGGCCCTTGGTTTACTTTTTCAGGGCTACATTGGCTTCCAGTTATTGAAATCCATTAAATAACCAGCCTCCTGTGATGGAGCCATGTGGTGGAGAAGACTCAGACCCTGGTGTGAAAAGAAAAGGCTTGAAGAGAAAGCAGGAACTTCCTGGTTGCCCAAAATAACCCAGTGTAACCCTGCCTCTCCCTATTCTATGGATCTGAACACAGAAAGATGTAATTTTAAATTAGGTTTTCATTTAAAACAATTGTTTTCCTTTGATGCCATTAAAAATTCATAGATGGTTTGTATTTCTCATTTCAACCATAGGCTGTTTTTAGATTCAGTTTTCTTAAGTTGTTCTTGTCCACAGGAACCTTTCATTTCCAAAAGAATGCGTTGGGCCCTCAGTAGTGGGTCATGGCCACCAGGTGGCACTGTACCCAACGTGCTGCTGGCGCTTATTTTAATCAGCATGCATTCTAAACGGATTGCAGACAAGGTTCCAAGAAAACAGGCAAACTCTGAGTATACCATGCAGACTAGAAAAGGGAAAGTGTGTTGCAGGCAGGGGAGAAGCTATGGCAGTGATATCAAAAGTAGGATCCCATCCTCTGCCCTGACACAGAAGTTCTTTGAAGGACTTTATGATATACTATAGTGAATCAATCTGCTCAAAATGACACCTAAACTCCTGAGTATGTCATTACTTGAAGAACACAAGGAAACTTTTTCATAAATTCTGGGTTCTTTAAACTTTTATTTTTAAATACATGGCATCATTTGAATCCATACTTGTGTAACACACACACACACACACACACACACACACACACATACACACGCACACTCACAGCCAACAACAAAAACGAAACAGAAAACTAAGAATTAGGACTGGGGACACTGCTCCATCCTCAGAGTGCTTGTCGCACAAGCAAGTGAACCTCGAAACCCACGGTCACACAGTGGGCCTCAGAGCAAAACAGAGAGGAATGTGGGGAAGAGACCTGTAGTGAGGAGAGGGGGGTTTCCCAGGCGGGAACAGGCATACGAAGGAGTGACTGCAATCAGAATGCACTTCACTGCATTCACGTGTGAAATTATAAAGCACAAATTCAATGAAAATTATTTCTTTTTAAAATAAACCAGATATACTGGTGTACCCTGGCAACCCCAGTGCCAGTGGGGTAGAAACAGAGAGACCCCCAGGGCTTGCTGTATGACCTAGCCTACTTGGTCAATGAAAGACCATTTAAAAAAACAAGCAAACCAGATCAAGACAGAAACCCAACCGACCAACCACCACCAAAAACCAGGTAGACTACATACTCTGAGGAGTGATATCTAAGGCTGTCATCTGGCCTCCACTGCTTGTGCACACCCACATACAAGTACCTCCCACCCTCAACACACACACACACACACACACACACACACAGGGAGTGGGACTAAGAACTGTAGTTCCCTTGGGATACACGTAATACAAACATGTTTGTAATTCGGATTGTTTCAGTCAACCAAGCAGGACAACTAGCAGTGACAACCTAGAAAAATGACCTTCCAGTCCAGAATACTGAAACCAGTAGGGGAACCTCACCAGAAATGCATGGCAAAACCATCTCCCAAGGGAACGTCAACCAAGAAAACAAATTAGCAATAGAGAACGTCTTCAGTACACGGTGCTTGCCTTCCCCTGGTCTTGATTCACTTCTACTTAGCAGCCATCAATCAATCCCAAAATAACTATCTCTTGCTGCGTAATCATTGGAGGGCTTGGGAAGAGAAATGGTTTATATAAAGATCTGAAATGTGCCTATTATTCAAAAAGACCTAGTGTAATTTGAGAGTCTATCAGAGCTGTTCTGGTTTTAGACTGGTGCTAAGTGGAAGAGCTAACAAGATACACTGCAAAATGCATGGCAGAGAGAGAGGGGGGGCTATGCATTACAGTTTGAGGACAGATAATACTCTGATGAAAGAAAAATCACCACCTTATTGTCGGAGGTAGGTAAGGATATGGTTTGGGTTTGCTTCCTGCCTCTGTAGCACACACCACAACCAAAAGCAACCGAGGGAAGGAGGAGTTTATTTCTATTAACACTTCCAGGTGATCATCCATTGACAATCTGTGGAAAACTTTGTCAAGAGCTCCAGGTAAGAACCCAGAGGGAGAAGCTAAAACAGAGGCAGGAGGACCGCAGCTTGCTAGCTTGGTAAGGTTCATAATCAGCTGTTCTTATATGTCCCCTCTCCGACCTGCCTTGCTCTGTTCTATAAAGTAAGAGATTTCTATCTTAAACTTCAATGTTAAGAAAATCTGTGGCATAAAAGCAAACCTTTTCATCTCAATTAGAACCCAGTGATTTAATAAATTGCTGTGTAGAGCACTGGGGACAGTGTCCAGGTGCTTGTGTTTGCTTCCCACAGCTTTCCATGTGACACTGAAGATGGCTGGAGTCACCCTTGGGGTGCAATCTTGCACAAACCCCTTCTATCTACCATGAGATTTCGCAAATAGAAGTTCTTCAGGCAGCAAGAAAAGCACAAGGAGACAAACAGACCATCACGTGCACTGTTCATTTATGTCCCAAACTAGTATAAGATTGGGTGGGCCAAATCTGCATGCAACTATGGAAACAGAAAAGAATCAACATCAAACTGGGCAGAGCGACTCATCCTTGTGATCCCAGCGTTCAGGAATCAGAGGCAAGAAGACCAGAAGTTCAAGGCCAACTGTGGTTACAAGAGACCCAGACTCACAAAATTTAATTAATTTTAATTAATTAATTAATTAGAAATGACACTACACTATCCAGAAATAGCATGACAACCCCCTGTAATCACCTTCCGTACTGACATTCAAGGCAGTGAATTGCAGCAATGAACATCAGGCTAGTCCATCCAAAACTCCTCTTAGCTACATCTTCCTCTTTGCCAGGTATCAGTCCTGAGGAGCCAGGAGGCTGGACAAAAGCAGAACACCACAGAAGCATCACCAGCAACAGGGTCCTTGCCTTCCCACCGCCCATGGGTTTCCTCTGTCCACTACAGCTCTGCTTCTTGGGTGTTCTGGCTTTTCTATCACTGTTTTGGTGTAGGCCATGAATTCTGACCCCACTTCTGTGGCTGCATAGTTATGTGTGCTTTACCATGCTTTCCCCCTTCTTGGAAAGGTGGCTAGTAATGGTATATACCTCACGACAATCCAAGGATTCAACAAGAGAGTGCATTGGGATTGCATAGGATGGTATTCAACACACACAAGTGAAAGCCACCAGTGACAAAGAACACACAGGGGTGGTACCATATGGCAATTTGAGAAGGGTCTGAATGGTGGGCAGTGTCTGCTAGGATAGTGGGAGGGACCTGTCAGGAGAGCCACATGAATGAGGTGCTAAGGAGCCTCTTGGAAAATACCCCCCCCCCGGAAGGAAAAAGAGCAACAGACTCGTACAATCTACCCTTGTGATGGCGCACCATTGTCAGAGGGGCTAAGTGAATATAGCCTGCTAGTTAACATGGGCAATGTGGCTGGCTGGGCTCCCATGCATTTATGCTTGATTCTAGGAAAGAAGGGAGGAAGAAAGGGAAGGAGAAAGGGGAGGAAGGAGGGAGGGAAGGAGGAAGGGAAGAAGGGAGGGAGGGAGGAAGGGAGAGGAAGGAGGGAGGAAGAATGAGAGAGGGAACGAGTAAAATCTGGAGGGCAGCTGACATTTAGGAAATGAAGTTCTTTCTTCCCTCTCTTAACTCTAGAGATTTCCAGCCATGATAGAGTGTCAAGCAGGAAGGAATCCAGTTATTATCACCTAAGAAATTCTGCTTTCATGAGGCTTAAACCAACAGATTTCTAGAATGTTTAAGGAAAGTTAAAGGGTTTACATATGAACATATGTCACCCACCCAGGACTTTCTTAATATTGTATGGCCCAATAGAGTAGACAATGCCACAGCCTCAGGGCTTAAGTAAGCTCTCTCTTAATGACTTCCACTCAGCCCATCCGCCCACGTACTGACACACCCCCAAATCCATTCTGAGGTGAGGAAATGAATACTTCTACGTATTTCTGTCCCCAGTATTCAGGTATGTTAACTGCAAATGTCATTTGTATTTGTTCCCAAACTTGTCAGTTGGCCTTGCTATTATAACTTCAAATATTTGTTTTTATTGAAAAATTCAGAGCGTGGAAATTGTCATCAAAAAAATACAAACCCTGCCAGGCCTGACAGTACAGATCTGTGGCTTCCCCGCTACCCAGGCCTGACACTGCAAACCTATGGCTGCCCCTCCAGCTGTTCTCTGCTTTCTGGGGACAGTTCTTCTCACCACCAGAATTAAGAGCCAGAGGACCTTCCAGCCTTCCTAAGACAGGAGAGAAACAAGGAACTCTGAGATGTCAGCTATTCATTCCAAACTTCCTACTCTTCCCCAACCAAGTATTTTCCCAAGTATTTAATAGTCATAGGGCAACTACTAGTTCATCATAGGGTGACTATTAGTCCATCATAGGGTAACTATTAGTCAGGACCTTACAAAACCATTAACCTGGGCAACATCCTTAGCAAAAAGTTTCATGTTTGAGTCACACTTTTCTTCTAAGTAGGTATAATGCACATCGGTAGTTATAGATAATAAGGAGAAAGTGTGTACACACAGTGAGTCACTCTATGAACGTTAATTTCACATCTCTGCAGGGGTTATTATTTCCCTCCAGACATAAGGTGCTGCATGAGTGGGGAATGATCATTGCTTCTAGGTTTATTTTGTTCAGAAATAAATTCTGTGGATGTGACAATTACATTTAAGATGGAATCCACTCTCTTCATGTAGAACTCAAGAGACTGAAGAAAATTTTCTGTTCCATTTTAATTTTTACCTGTCGTAGTTTTGCTTTTTATTCTGTGCTATGGCATGAATAACTAGATGATGTTCTATTACTAGGGTTTCAGTGTCTGTAGAACAGTCCCCCAGAGAAGTCTTTATTAAGTTACTGTCTTCTCTTCTGTTGCTACAGTCCATCCATTACAAGTTGATCCGCTGTATTAAACTGTATACACTGAGAACACGACTGCCCCATGGTATGGTTAAAGGAAAGGTTTCCCTTGTAGGTGTGTGTGTGTGTGTGTGTGTGTGTGTGTGTGTGAGAGAGAGAGAGAGAGAGAGAGAGAGAGAGAGAGAGAGAGAGAGAGAACAGCCAAACCCTCTGGAAGAATGCAGAGATAAAGTAGTAGAATGAACTTGGCCAGGAGACTATACCAGTCAAGAGAGGATCAGGAGCAGAAAGAGAAGTGGAGAGAAAGTATGGTGATTTGAATAGGTCCGGCCCTCATAGACTCATACATTCAAATGCTTGACCCAGGGAGTGGCACTATTAAGAAGTGTAGCCTTATTAGAGTAGGTGTGGCCTTGTTGGAGGAAGTGTGTCACTGGGGGGGGGGGGCAGGCTTTGAGGTCTCCTATCCTCAAGCTATGCCCAGTGTGGTCCAGTCTCCTTCTGACCTCTTAGCTCTTTCTCCAGCACCAAGTCTGACTGTTCTCCGCCACGTCCCCCTCCATGACCCCAATGGACTAACTCTCTGAAACTGTGAGCTAGCCTCAATTAAATTTGTCTTTTCTAAGAGTTGCCTTGGTGTCTCTTCACAGCTACCAAACCCCTAACTAAGACGGAGAGAGAGAAAGAACAAGAGGAAGACAGCGAGAGCATAGACCAAAGAGAAATTAGACCCCAGCTGAAATCGCAAGGTGACAGGGAGAAATGAGCATTTGGGGCAGGGAAGCCTGTGAGCTAGGGAAGTTTAGGGTATTTCGGGGAAGGTGAGAATAACTTGGACGCCAGCACAGGACTCTGAAACGTGTAACTGTTACTTGTGATCCTGAAGGAGCCTGGATCCAGCATGTGCTTTGGTACCAGAGAAAGTCATTTGTCCCTTTTGTCAGTGATAAGGGAAATGGCTCCTTTGGTAGAGAGGGATAATTTCACAAGTTCCTAAGGAATGCTAGCTTTTGTTTAACCTCCAGAATTTGGATAAATGGAGTTTTCTTTGGACCTGACATAAACTAACCATCATAAAGAGTCTTCGAGTGAATACAGTTTGAGGAGTTCCCAGGTACCACCATCACCACAAAACAAATCTTGTGTTTTCTCATGTCTTCTAAGTTTTATGAAAATCTCCACTCTAAACTTCTAAGAAACACAACATATGATGACTCAGTAAACACAATGTCATCATCCACTCCCACACTGAAGCTTCAGGTGTTTGATCTTGATGTTTGGTGGTTCAAAACCTGTGGCTGGCTCAAAGGATATCCTAGATCCATCCTTTGTGAATTGTCTAATAAAGATGGTTGCTGTTACTCTGTCACAAAGGAGTGGATGCTGTCATCATTGTTGATGGTGGCATATGAAATATCCCCCCAAAGACTCGTGTATTGATTGTGTCTTTGATACAGCTGTGTTCAGGGGTAGGACCTTGAATTGTAATCTGATCATATGTGATCTAACCTCATCAATGGATCAAATACTTGATGGCAGGAGGACTAGACAGAAAAAGCAGGTCACTGGGGCAAGCCCTTGAAAGGATATACATTTTTGTCCTGTGACCATGTCTAGCCTTCCACCGTTTCTTAGGAACCATGAAGTAGACAGTCTCCTCTATTACCTGGATCATTCACCTTGCCTGAGGCCCAAAGTGATGGAATCAGCTGACCCCAGACTGAACCCTCTGAACCATGAGTCTAGGTAAACCTTCCATCCCTAAGATGTCCTCAGATACGTTGTCATAGTCACAAAACTCTGACACAGTTATCCACCTTGGGATGCCAGTAGAGAACATATTTGGAGGACGTGGTATTTTCATGGAACCTAAACTCTGATTATGTACAAAGACATCACTGAAAAAAATGTATCTCGTTTTTGTTAGGGAGAGAGAAAGAGAGAGAGAGAGAGAGAGAGAGAGAGAGAGAGAGAGAGAGAGAGAGAGAGAAGAGAAGAGAAGAGAAGAGAAGAGAAGAGAAGAGAAGAGAAAAGAGAAGAGAAACAAAGATAGAAAGAGAAAGGCAGAGAGAGACAGAGAAATGTAGGGAATGATATCTAGGAAATATTACATTCAGTCTTATGTCTTCAAGGTAAACATCTTAATTTTTCAAGGTATCATATGTTGAATTACAGTTGTCCGAAGAAAATAAATGCTATTTAAGCTTCAATACTCTTGTTATAGCACAGGTGGTTAAGTTATAAAACCACCATGCAATAAGGCCAAATTAGAGTCCTTTATTAACTGGGGACCAAGAATGAGCTCTTGCCCCAAAGCTCAGGAATGCAGTGTCTATAACAGTAAAAGCCACAATGATGTCATTGTCAGGTATAGATCAGCAGAACCTGGTAATTTTACAGTCAGCAAATATTTTGGTTATTCATCTGGGCCATGGTCACAGTCGTGGAAAGTCCTAACTGTGCTGCCAAGTTCAGGTTGGCTTACGTGCAAGTCTGTGGGGACAATTTCTTGATTGCTAATTGATTTGGAAGGACCCAGCCCACTGTGAGCCCATGCCTTGGCGAGTGGTCCCAGGTACTATGAGAAAGTGAGCTGAGCAAGCCACAGGGAGCAAGCCAGTAAGTAAGCAGCACCCCTCTCTACCCTGGTTCCTGCTTAAGTTCCTGCCCTGACTTCCCTCAATGACAGACTTTCTGAGATCTCATGGAATCTATTATTTCCTTGGAACTAATCAGCTTTTCCAGCAGCCCCAAGCTTCATATATTTTCATAGATACACATTGTTCTGACTGAGATGGAAAATCTCTATGTGATTTCTCAGCGAGGATAAGCAATGGCTCCTCCTGGCATCTACAACCCAATATATATTCTGTTTTGGTGACTGGAGTCTGATTTGGTTGTTTTCCGTAGCGTTCTTTTCAAAGAACCCCAATATTCATTATATATTCTAGAACAAATGATAGTCTAAGAGCTTCTATTACGTCAGAAAATACATAAACATGACAACGTGAGCAATGTGGTCTGCTTCAGGAGAGATAAGCAATTCACTGGAGATGGGGAACGCTGTTTCCTGAGGCAATTTCAACTCTTGATGTGGTTATGAGGAAAAGCTATTAGTGGTCCTGCAGAATGAATGAAGTCCAGAGTACTTGGCCCAGAGCTAAATCTTCCCTGTCATACTCAGAGGCAGGCTACAAATAATCAAGGAAATGAAAGCTCATTTCCCCTGTAAGACAGACGTTATTTTTTCCTATGAATTCCTTTATGTACAAACTAGGGATTTTATGCCATTTATGCAGCGGGGAGATGGTTCTACTAACTGATCTGCTGGGATCGAACAGTGACGGCTATGCATTGGCAAGGCTCTTCATCGTTGTTAATGAATGTCCCCACTTCCAGAGGGAATAGCTTTCTGATTGACAGGGTGCATACGCACTGACTCTCTAAGGAGGGCTGCTGGTCCTGTGTGTTCACCAGAATTGCCTTCCACCTGAGGCACTGGAGTCCTCTTCAACATTGAAGTTCTCTTGGATCCCCCAGCCCTATTCCTGCCAGGAACACAGGGTGGATCTATGACGTCCAGTCTGAGTGCAGTCAGATATTGCCAGCACATTCTGCCATTGGGGTAGGGGTAGTGGACACACAAACTGGCTGTAGAATTTAATTCATACCTGAGCATGCCCTACCAGAACCTCTAAGCAACATGATGAAGGAAAAAAGACCTGACTGTGTGACATTCTCATCCAACCTAAAAAAAGCATGCCACCCCCACAGTTTTAGCATTTTAAAAATCCCAGCATCTACGCAGGGCTTCAGCACAGCCATGCTGATAGTAGAGCAAAGGCGGTCACGTGACACGCAATAAAGTACCCTTCTCAGCAGGAAAGAAACCCGAATCATCTCAATCAGATCACTGCTTTGTCAATTAGAACATATTTGTATCTTGGAGCTTTCAGCATCTCAGATTCTGTGATTTCTCCTATAATGTGCATTCATTTATTTCTGCCTTTTAAACAGGATTGATGAATTCAATTTTTATTTTCAAATGTTTAGCAGTTGAGTTATAGATATATTCAGTGATAGATAATTTCCTCAGTCCATGAAAGGCCTTGGATGCTAAGGATACTCAGGACTGCAAAAGAGAGGCCACAGGGAGCGAGGGAGGGAGAGAGACAGAGAGAGACAGAGAGACAGAGAGACAGAGACAGAGAGAGACAGAGACAGAGGGAGAGAGAGACAAAGAGAGAGACAGAGAGAGACAGAGAGAGGGGACGGCTTTCAGAGATACAAGTTCCTGATAAGGATAGTTTGAAAAGCCTGTAAAATATGTTTTACGTCAGGGCATGAAGATGTACATACTGAGTTCAGATAGAATCTGTGGAAAGTCTTGCCAGGCTTCCTGGCTGCTGAGAGGAGGGCATTATGGATTTTCACGAAGACACACACTTTTTTTTCTTTCTTTTTTATATTTATTCTGTGAAGTACTTCAGTAAAGCAGCATAAGTTTTGGAGGGATAAAATAAATGTGTGATTATCGCTTCATGTGCAAGACTAATTGAACAGCCTGTGAGAATCGCTTGAATAAAGAAAAGACTTCTGATCATTTTCAAGCCTAGAGCTTTGTCTATGCCCCCACTTAGCACCATGATGAGACAAGAGGAGGCCGGGGAAAGCCACCTCCTGTACCCCTCCCCCCCCCCCACGCGTTGTCCCTCCAGCTCTTCAGAATGTGCTGGCTGCCAATTCCTGAATCCTCAGTGATATCGGAGCCTACAAAGTTTCTGCCTCCGTGACAGAAATGTATTTCTGGCGAACTGTCATGTATTCAATTCATGAGAGTTAAGAATAAAAAGAGGGAAGGAGAAAGACAGTCCGGTGGTTAGAAGCACTTGCTGCCCCTTCAGCTCCTTGCCGATCTGAGCCTGGTTTCTAAGCACTCATATGAGATGGCTCACAGCCCCCTGTAACTTCAGCTCCGGGTAATCCAATGCTTTCCTCTGGTCCCTGTCAGCACTTGTATGCATGTGGCATGTGCATGCACTCGAGTGTGTGCGAGTGCACACACACACACATGCACACACACCTTTAGAAAAATAAAGTTAAGAATAGGAAGAAAGGACTGGGATTCAGCACAGCGGTAGGACATGAAGCTCTCATGTCAGCCCTAAGTACTGAAAACAGAATAGATAAACATCAAGAAAGACAAAAAGGACCTCTCTTCCCCAGCTGTCACTAAAGACTTGTCACGTTCTGTGATAATCTCAGTCTTGCTGAAATCAGATCAAAATGCCAGAAGGAAGACGCACAGCTTGGAGATTTCAGTGGTCCTGTCACGTTCATTTCTTGACCATGGCATACATGTGTATCTCTATACTTGGAGTAGGACCTCTCCTACACATGTAGTGACTTTATACCCTTTCTCCTATCAACGGGCCTACTGTCAGTTTGTCCCACAACTATTGATCCCTTGGCAAAAGGAAAGTTTTCAGTCTCTTGAACAAACCAAGAAACAACTGGGACTTTGACGTTGCCCTTTTGTTTCTAGTGAGGCTCCTCCACCAGGATTTCACGCCTGTACAGTGCGGCTGCCCTGGGGCTTTGCTGTCCAAGCACCACAGGGCTTTGTGGACCCAGCCTTGACTTCTAGCTCCCTGCCATGGGCATCACCCACATGCACTGTCAGGAAGAAGGCCCTGTGATGCTGGAGTGTACAGACATCCTGCTTACAGCTCTGTGGTTTCCAAATTGTGCAACCTGTAGTCTCAAATAGCTAAGTCTCCTTTTTAGATCTAAAAGGAGCTTTTAAACACAAATAGTTTCAAGTCTATTTTCTTCTTATGATTTTCACCTAGAGCAGATAAATTCTCAGCGATTTTCCATGAAGTTTTACAAAATAAGACTCTCCTATAGTCCTCATCTCTTTAACAAGTTCAGTGTGCATTGGACAAGAGCTGACTTCATTGTTATAATCGTCCATCACATTTCCAATGCCTGATTGATCAGCGGCATGTTCTAGCATGTCAAATTCCATCATCTGTACAGTGAACGCAGCGAGTGTTCTTTGCTTTGCTCTTTCCTCTTTCTAGATGGTGAGGGCGCCCAATCAAGTGATAACAAAAAGACAAGACAGACACACAGACTCAGGCCGGATTTGAGCACCAATCTATGTTCTTGGCTATACATCATGATGAATAAGGAGCAACTAAGAAGTGGAGACGTGGAAGGCAGATAAAGTCAGAAAAATCTAAATAGCTTAAGTGTACTGTGAATCTGTTGTAGATGGTCACTGGTTGTACTAAGTAATATATTCTACTGTACATATTCAGTTAAAATACTGTTAATAAGGAGAATGCATTTATTACAGCTCTACTAAAGGAAGGAAGGAAGGAAGGAAGGAAGGAAGGAAGGAAGGAAGGAAGGAAGGAAGGAAGGATGGATGGG
>NC_034592.1:62304465-62311260 GCF_900095145.1 Mus pahari
GAGAGAGAGAGAGAGAGAGAGAGAGAGAGAGAGAGAGAGAGAGAGAGAGGCCAAGAAGAATGAGAAAATGAACAAACACCTCCCAGTCTCTAGTTTAATTCTTGCTGAGCAAGACAAACAGCGTCATCTCATTTGTAAGAAAATAAAAGCAGCCGCCTTCCTCATAATATTATGGAAGATAAGAATTAAGTTATGCATAAATATAAATCCAGATGTTCGCAGAGAGTCAAGTAACCAGCTGCATTCCTGGCCTGCCAACCATTGTGTTCCAGTAACCCATTTTCCCAAGTATCACCTGCCATGCTGGTATGGGATGAGCTCCCTGCCTTTCACATCAGAACCAGCTTCTCATAAACAGTTTATATCACTAGGGCACGAAGGTCATTGTAGGTATAATTTTTCTGCAGCCTACTTTTAATAAGGGTTCAACCTCTCCTCTAGCCTACCACCCAGCAGAGGTAGTGGTAGAGAAAAGTTATTAGGATATGGAGGAAGAGGAGCTGTTCAGCAATAGTTCTTTGGGAGCAAGCTTGATCTTCTTTGGCAGCAGTTCAGTCCGGTAGCAATCACTACATATGACTCAGCATCCGTAGAAGCGGCAAGCTGCCACAGAACCTCACAAGCAGTTCTTGGGCAAGTTTCTCTCACAAGTTGAGTTCAGCAACTCTATGTAAGGCAAACCAATATATATGTGTCGTTAGTGAAGAGTAGCAAGGTGGGGCAAACCAAGCCAATGCTCAGTGCTCGACTCCCACGATCTGTGGGGTCATATTTGTACTCCTTTATCCCAGGTCTTTTCCTTTGTCTGCTCCAGCAAAACTTCCTTTCACCTGTGTCTGCTTCAGGAAAACATTCTTTCCTGTGTCTGCTTTAGCAAGATATTCTTTTACCTGGGTGCCCCAGCAAAACATCACTGACATAACTGACTTTCCAAACAAACTGGAAGTTTCACTTCAGGCCATAGAATATCTTCCCAAAGATTTTTGTCTTAAGAAAAAATCTTCTTCCAGAGGATGGTTGTAACCTTGTACTTCCAGCATGAAGAGAACAGTGTTTTATATGCTAGAATTGGTACAGATGTAGTTTCAAGGAGGGTGACTTACTGCTCAGTGTATGGCCAGGCGAAGAATAACCCTTACTAGACCCAGTAATATGTGTGTAATCTGCTCTTGGCAGCAGTTTGAAGACAAGAGAGTAAGAAAGAAAGAAGCATTTGTGTTTTACATGAGAAATCTGCACTAAGGACCAAGTTTGTCATTTGTTGTTTTCAGACAGATGGCTCTTTAAAGATCCAAGCTGTAGAGGCCTGCATGCCAGTGTGGCACAGCATCAGGACCAACGTGTAATGCCGTGGGCATTCCAGATCTAGAGAAGAAATGGTGGCCAAGGAAAAGCACTAGACTCTTACCACATCTGCTAGAAAGTTTGGTGGTATCAGGCCAAATGCTAAGTGGAGACTGAGTGTGTGTGAGTGTGTGCATGTGTGTGTGTGTGTGTGCATGTGTGTGTGCTTGTGTATATGTGTATGTATGTGTGTATGCATGTGTGTATATGTGTGCGTGCTCATGTGTGCATGTGTATGTGCCTGTGTGTGTATGTGTGTGTGCATGTGTGTGCGTGTGCCTGTGTGTGTATGTGTGTGCATGTGTGTATGCCTATGCATGTGTATATGTGTGTACATGTGTGAATGTGTGCATGCATGTGTGCTTGTGTATATGTGTGTGTGCATGTGTGTATGTGTGTGTACATGTGTGCATGTGTGCCTGTGTATGTGCATGTGTTCATGTGTGCATGCATGTGTGCATATATGTATATGTGGGGGGCATCTGTGTGTGCATGCATATGTGTATGTGTGTGTGCGTGTGTACATGGATGTGTAGGTACATTCATCCCTGCATCTATGAAGGCCACAGATCTTTTTAAGCTACCTTCCTCTATTACTCTCCACCTGACTCTTTGTCCAAGTGTTTCTCACAGAACCTAGAGCTGGCCATTTTGGCTAGCCAATGAAGTTCCAGGGTCTGCTTGTCTCCACCCCCAACTGCAGGTCCTTGGACTAGACGCATATTATTACGCCAAGTTTTCACCTGAGTGCTGGGGATGCAAACTCGGGCCCTCGTGCTCAAAATCTGCAAGGACTTTATGTGTTGTGTCATTGCCCCTGCTTTACCGAGTGAAGATTTTGGCATAGATTTAAAATCAACTTCTGAGAAGAAATCGTGGACACATGTGGCTCTGCCCTCATGATCATGGAGAATACCTGAGGGTCTTATCTGGATCCCTCATTCTGGTTTAGAACTAGATAGTGGAACACAATATCTTGTAAAAAAAAAAAAAGTCTGCTACACTTACATTCCAGGATCCCTGAAAAATAATGACAAAACCAAAGTCAGTTAAAAAAAAAAAAAAGCTTTGCACACCTGATGAGGAGGATGAAAATGAGGATGAGGATGGTGACAATGTTGATGATGATAGGAGGAGGATAAAGAGGAGCAAAAGGATGAGGAAAGAAGAGCAGAGTCTTTGAAAACCAAATGACTGAGGTAATAAAGCACTCCCAATGGAGGTAGGTCTTGCAGGATGCTGCACTAGTAACCACTGGTTACTAGTAAGAAGGTATGGAGTTCCCACAGTTACGTTCTGTATTGTCTGGACAGAGCCCTTCCAGAACCCCGCGTGTGCCTCACAGATGAATGAAGTCAAGGTCCAGTCAACCGACGGTGTCAGTTCATTCTCACAGGGCATCATTTCAAACTCTCGCCAGCGGGAGAATTTCTTTGCTGCCTTCCTGTTTAATGTAAGCCCCCTTTCAAGACCCGTGTTTAATAGACCTTCAGAGCGTCTCTGGGCAGCTCTAACTTACATAACCTCATTTTTCAAAGCTGTTCATTACTTCCTCCTCTCTGAGCACACTGCACTCCAGCCTAGGCCTCCCATGGGGGAACTCGCTGCCTGCTTCTGCAGCATGGGGTGAGTGTGCATCTGACACTTTCTCTCAGTCCTTAATGGAATGTGCCCAATTTGAGGAGAGAAAAAATGCCCCTTTGTTGATTGACAAGCTGATCAGAATCTGCCCATAAAGTAGCCTACAATCATATCTAGCCAGGATATTACCCAGGGCAGATCAGGGAGACATAAAAAGAAATAATTGAAAATGAAAAAAGCAATGGCTCCATTCCTACCTGATTATCAAAAAAGAAGAAATGGAAAAAATATCCAAGTATATATTTTATATGAATAGATTGTTAGAAATAGAAATTAGAACTATGTCATAAATTTAGCTTATATTCATTTTAAATTCTTCAATAAGAAATATAATGTAGCTTCATTTGAATAACACACTCCATAACTTAACTAAGCATAGGGAGGGGAAATTCCTAATTGGCTACCGGGTAAGTTACCCCCTGAACACTTCACTCTTCTGCCAGCCACAGCTCAACACTATGCAAATTCTGATTTTTAAGTGGAATTTTTTACAAAAAAAAAAAAAAACCGAAAAATCTAAAATACTAGAAAAATAAAAAGCTAGAGATAGGTTGGGGGTGAGGGGAACATACACTAAAGTATGTTTTGTCAGTGAAAACAAAAACATGGAACAAAATGATGTTATCTACCCTGTGAGTATATATGCATAGAGTTATTATATCTTAGTGATTCTCAACTGCTAGCTGGTGTGTGTGTGTGTGTGTGTGTGTGTGTGTGTGTGTGTGTGTGTATGTGTACATGTGTTGAAGAAGTATTTGTGTGGATATATGCTGGTGCATGTATGTGTGGGGTCAGCATTAGTCTTTGCTAATAGTTCTCTGCCCTGGGTTTTTTTTTTTCTTTCTTTTCAGGTACAAACTGACAGGCAATTTTTCAAGGCATAAAGTTGCCCCCCCCCCGTGTGTGTGTGTGTGTGTGTGTGTGTGTGTGTGTGTTCTCTCTCTCTTTCTGCTCTCTGCTCTCTCTCTCTCACTCGCTCACTTGCAGGCTGCACACACCCTGCATTCTCCTGCACACTTTGCTTATCTCCTGGAACTCCCACAGTCCTGCACACCTCTGTGTGTCCCCCTTTCCTCACACATACACACTTTTCACACACACATCACATGCACTCTCCTTTCTCTCTCACACACACACACATTCCACACACTCTCCTGCTCACACTCTGTCTCTCACATTCTCTCCACTCACCTCACGCACACCTCATGTGCACCTCACTCGCTTTCCAATCGCTCTCTTGCTTTTTTCTTGCCCCAGTACTTTATTGATACTCTAAAAATCGGGTTAAAAAAAAAAAAACATTGTATAATCATTGCCAAATCAAATTCAAAAGAGTAACCTCATCCTGCAAAGAGTCAAGAATAACGGTGGTGGCACCAGTAGGATTTGCTAAAGGAGGCAGAGGCAGGAGGATCACAAGTTCGAGGCCACCCTGGGCTCCACCCTAATTTTTAAAGCAGAACTTGGAGTGTATCAGTTTGGCTGGGCAGACTACTAACCTGTCTCCACCCCCACCCCCTCTCCAGTGCTGGGAATCTGCGCTCAGGACCCCAAACTTGCACAGAGGACCCCTGGCTGACTGAGCCATTTCCCCAGTCCCAAGCTTTTTCATTGTCCTTGCATATATAATGATCAAGTCCAGTCACAGGTGTTTATGAAAAGCTAAAATGTCATTAAATCCATTTAGAAATGATACTTTCCTTAGTATATACTCTCCACCCCCTAATTATTAAACATGTGCACATTCCTACTTTAGTTTAGCATCTACACACACATATACATACATATATACATACATACATACATACACACACACATACACACATACATACATTTGTATATGCATGTATGTATCAGGTGCAGAGAAAACTCTGTGTTTCCAAGTCCTGATGGTGAGACAACAGGAAGTTAAGGAGCATGCACTAAATGTCTCCATGTCCCATGCAAAGACAGGCAGGTGACACTTGTCGTGGTCCTGCCACATTGGCACGGTGACCCGTCTGCACACTCTAACCCAATCACATTCAGTTTTCATATTCATCAGACAGATTGGTAATGGACACACAGGGGCTACTAGGAAAACAAATAAGGTCATGTGTGCAGTGCACCTGTCACAGAAGAGACACTTTGTGAGGTCATGTTGTGAGGTCATGTGTGCAGTACACCTGTCACTTTGTAAAGCTTTCCATGATTCTCTCATTTAAGGGGGAAAAAAAAACAAGGAATGCTGCATGCCATTTCTGTGCTTACAGTTTTCATTCAGTTCTTGGCAAAGAAAATGTGCAGTGTTGTGCTTGCGTGTTCAGGGACCTGGGCTACATGTGTTATCAAGGGGAAGATAGTTGCCTTGGGAACAGTGGATGCTTTATGAGGACTGGAGAGATGGCTCAGTGGTTACAAGCACAGACTGTTCTTCCACAGGTTCGAGGTTCAACTCCCAGCTCTAATATGGTAGTTGACAACTGTCGGTAACTCCAGTTCCTGGAGACCTGACTTCCTCTTCTGGCTTCTAAAGGCACAAAGCATACATGTGGTGTGCATACATATGGTGCGCATACATGTGGTGTGCATATATATGGTGTGCATATATATGGTGTGCATACATATGGTGTGCATACATATGGTATGCATACATGTGGTGTGCATACATATGTGCAAGCAAAATGCCCATACACAGAAAATAATAATTTTTTTATAATACAGAGGTCCTCAAAAAACATGCTCCAAATGTGGCTATGACAGTGACCTAGAGGTCTCTAGTTGCCTTCAAAATCATGAGGCTTTGTTGCTAGTAGAAGTGCATTTTTTTCCCAACAAGTTTAGTAGCATATTTAAAAAGCACAGTAAGTATAAGGTATTCTGTAGGCTGAATGAAAATGGCCTCCATAGATCCACAGGGAGAGGCACTATTAGGAGGTGTGACCTTGTAGGAATAGGCGGGGTCTTGTTGGAGGAAGTCATAGTCTCCTCTGGCTGCCTGTGGATCAAGATGGAGACCGCATGGTCATGGCGTCTTCACAGCAATGGAAACCCTAACTGGGACAGGGACTGACTCCTCTGATAACTGCCATTGGTGGCATTTCAAGATCTTGTGTGACTTAGAATATACTAGAACACCTCCCCATATACTAAAAGTTGCAAAGCTATAACAAGTTCCAAGCTTGCATATATTAGTCATGGACCCTGAGGTTGTCCGATCCTATTGCAAGATTAAAGGACACATCTGCCTGACGCCCACAACCAGAACCAGATCCTCCCAAAATGCTTCAAGAGTGGCCCAGATCACCTAAACAGACACATTTCACCTCTGGGTGCTTTGTGAAGAGTGGGTGAACTAGTTGATCTAACTTGAGAGCAAATTTTTGCTTAAGTGTTTTTCATCTGATAAATTGCTCTAGTAAAATAAAACAGCATGCATAAAGGAAAGTACTATACTTACACCCAATTCAGATTTCTTGGCAGACATTTTGCTGTGCCTAGTAGCTAGTCTACATACTCTAGAGGTTGCATGTGACTAAACTGGCTTATGCCCATGTGTGTTATGGTAGGCCTGTTTCCTGAGCAATGGGTGTTATTAATTCCTTGTAAAATTCACACATATAAAGAACAAATCAAAGGAATGAAAAAAAAATGAAATTAGAAATCAAGGGCATGATCTGGGCATGGTGGTGCCTGCCTGTAATCCCACCATGTGGGAGGTATAAGCAAGAAGAACTGAAGTTCAAAGTCATCTTCAGCTGCACAGAAAGTTCAAGACCAGCCTAGGCTACATGAACACTGTTGAAAGGAAGGACAGGAAGAAGGAAGGAA
>NC_034592.1:62311551-62321098 GCF_900095145.1 Mus pahari
GAAGGGAAGGGAAGGGAAGGGAAGGGAAGGGAAGGGAAAGTTAAGAAATTTTGTTTTAAGTTTTAGTATTAAAATTAAGAGCTAAGTGAGTTGATATGCAGGTATTGGCTTTATAAATTAATGCATTTTTTGAAGATCATATAGATAAAATTTATCAAAGCCTAAAAGTAAGTATTTTTGCAAAAAGCACATGAGAAAATGTTCAACAGCCACAGCCACCTAGATCAGATATAGAAACCACTCTGAGATACAGCTGCCTACCTACAATGGGATGTCTGCAGTAGAAAAGGCTGAAAGTATTAGTAAAGACCAAAAGGAATATAATAATCACACATGGCTGGTGAACATGTAAAATAATGTAGCTGTTTTGCAAAGGTAGTTACAATTCCAATTCTAGGACTATATCTAGGGGAAATAAAATTGTGATCATAAAAAAAAACCATATGTATATTGTAGCATAATTTATGTCATTGAAAGAGAAAATAATCTAAACGTTCACCAACTGATGAATGAGTAAATAAATGTGGTATATCCATATAATGGGATATAAGCATCCTCGGAAAGAAATAAAATACTAATACACACTACAGCATGGATGAGTCTTCAAACACTATGTAAGTAAAAGAAGTTAGCCACCAAGGATCCCATATTGTACGGTTGTGTTTGTAGGAGCTATTCAAAATATGCAAATCCATAGAGACAGAGGGAGAATGGTTGGATATCTACTACTACTGGGAGAAAGTGGGGAGCGCTTTGCTAGTGGGTACAGGACTGGGGGTTGAAACTGTGTGTTAATAGTTACATACTATGAAATATACTAACGGCCATCAAACTGTAGGTGGATGAGTTATATGATACGTGAATTATATATCAATAAAGTTATTTTTAAAATTAACTTCAAACCTTTTCATTCAGTAAACCCAATAATTTGAATCACACTGAATTACAGGAATTGATTCATCTGATCTATGACATATCACTTTAACTTCAGCAGCCCAAAAGCTATCCTAAGGTGAGGGACAAAATTTACTTATTTGTTAAGAGGTTAATAGTAATTTTATAACATGATTTTGAAAACTATCTAAATGCTAAGAAACAAAATGATTAAACAGACTTAGATAATTACATAGTAAAAAAATGATGTAACCATTTAAATCAGATATTTGAAGATTGCTTAAAATATAAAATATTCTATATACTATTCATTATAAATTTGGGGAGATTTTTATAGAAAATAATAAATAAACAGGGAAATTCATCAAAGAACAAAAGCAATATACTTTCTGAAAGAGATTTATGAGTGATATAAATTTTGCTCTTTTGTACTTTTCAAACTTTCTATGATAAATTTATATCACTTTTAAAATTAGGAAATGGTCTTATAATAAAAGGAAAACATTGAAAAGAGCTAGATATACAATTCAAAGACAGCTAAATGTTATTGATTTCCTCTAAATTCCACTTATAGTAAAAAGTAATTTGAAATTTTCAAAATCCATTCCAGGCCAGACTGAAATTACATATTAAGATTCTGTCTCCAGTGGGGAAAGAGGAGAAAAAGGAAGAGGAGGAGTAGAGGAGGAGGGAAGGGGGAAGGGGAGGAGGAGGAGGAGTAGAGGAGGAGGAAGAGGAAGAGGGGAGGGGGAGGGGGAGGAGGAGGAGCAAAGGAAGAGGAGGCAGAGGAGGAGGAAAGAGAAAGAAAGAGAAGGAGAAGCAACCACTGGAGGAGGAAGAAGAAGAGGCTGAGGGGGAAGATGAAGAGGAAGAAGAGAGAGAAGAAATTCAAGAATTTCAGCACTCTAAGACAGAATGAAGCAACCTTGAGTTTATTGAGACAACCAGCACTAAGCTATTTATTCAACTGCAGTTGTCTGCCTGGATTTGAAATCTTCAGGAAGTAAGAATCCATAACACCTGCTCTGGTTCCCTAAGAACAATTCTTCCTGACAACAAGCGCTTATTTAGCTCTAAGCTGCAATTGTAGAACATTCTTTCTTGCCTAAGTCACACACAAGTCTGGGGCCATGTTTGTAAGACAGTTATCTGTTGTTTTGTGCTCTTAGACAAGGCTTAACTACGTCACATCCTGGCAGCCATTAAAAGCTGTGGATTTATTAGTCCCTTTGTTTGTGATGACCTAACTCTACCCAACCTCTACTCATTCCCTCCCAGCTCTGCTATAATCTCGTCTGTTTAGCTGTGTAGTATAGATAGTCCAGCCAGGTCGGCTTATGATCAACCAGACACTTCATTTCTTCCACCTGAGAGAGCACAACTATTATCGTGATTAGAGCTTAATATTCTTAGGAAAACAGCACAAAGATGCTTGGGATGGACACCAGGAATCAAGTAAGCTAAGGTGCATCAAAAACTGCTTGGTGGTCAGAAACACTTATCTCTCTTGAAGAGTATTGGAGTTTGGTTCCCAGCACCCAAATTGGGAGGCTCACAACCACCTAACTCCAGCTCCAGAAAGTTCAATGCCATTTTCTGGCCTTTAAGGACACACACACACACACACACACACACACTCACACACACACACATGCACACATATATACATGCATACATACATATATACACAGAGAGATAAATATTAACACAGAGACACAAACCATGCACACAAATAAAAAAATAAATCATAAAAAAATAAAGCAAATACTGGGTGGTGGTGGCTGGTGATTTTAATCTCTGCAATTGGTAGGCAGAGGCAGGTGGATCTCTGAGTTTGACGCTAGCCTGGACTACAAAGCAAGTTCCAGAACAACCGGTGCTGCACAGAGGAACCCTCTCTTGGAAAAAAACAAACAAACAAACTGAAACAGAAAACGACGCAATGTAGCACAAGTTTGTCACATAAGATTGTCTAGAGAGACACACGTTAAGTGGGCTCCTGCAATAAAGGGAACAAGCCGCAGACTGAGTTGAAGTCAGTCCCAATTTATTAGAGGTTTCCAGAGCTTCTGTCGTCATGGGGATGTGACTGTGGGCATGCACGTAACAGAGCTTTCATTGCAGGTCAGACCTTCCTGGAGCTGTTTCTCCCCTTCCATGTTTACACAGGGTGTACAATACACCAATGTTCGCCATCAGAGGTGGTCAGAATAGTCTCCACAAGACTGTCAATCTACCTGCATACCAAGCCTCCAGAATACAGCCTGCATTGTGTAGACACTATCCCTTTTATCTAGTTGTAGTATTGATTTTTTAAAAAATCTTGAATATTTGATCATTCATATTTTTAGCAAATTGTTAGTCAAAATTCAACTGCAATTGTTTGGGGATACCTGAGGGTGAGGAGGGGAGCTAAAATGTAAAATAGTAAGGACCATGACGAAGGACAAACCAGAATTGATTTTCAACTAATCCTACTGAGGTTTGATGGTGGATTTTGACTTAAGCTTTGAAAGACAAGTGGAGAAGAGGGTTCCCACGGTTCACTGAGAGGATGAGCATTGGCTGTGGGGACCCACGCATCACTACAAAACAACAGAGGATCATAATCTTTGTTGTGTATTAGCCCCTAACTGCACCCTGGCAGGTACATTTGCTTTCTTACTCCGAGACAGATTCTGCCTGAGGAAGAAGCAGAGAGAATGCCCAGGAAGCCACAGCAGTATGTCTCCAACAAGAAGAGAAATCCCAAGTTCACCCTGAGTTCTGAAAGGAATGTGTTTGGAAAGAACTTTTTTGAAAATCTTGGTTATTTCTAAAACGTTAGGCCAGATACCATCCAGTGAATGAATGGCCAGAGATGAACTGGCCACTGATGGGTAGTGACTACTTGGACCCTGTGCATTCACCATTAAAAGGCAAACAGTGCCATGGCTAGATTATGGCTGAAATGTAGATAAAATATTAACAAGTTATGGGATTTGATCCATTTTTTCCCCAGACTAAGATCTTATTGATCAAATACAAGTCGAAACCACAAGCCATCTGCCAGAGGCGTTTGAGCCCTCTTTTGCTAAACACTAATATTTAATCATAATTTTATGGCAACATGTTCACAGAGCTAAGCTGGGATGTAACCAGAGTGAAAATAATGGATGAGTATGCAGAGGGCATTTCTTACAGTCAGTGGATGCATTGCTCCGTTGGTATTTAAGCATCTCAAAAGCAGCAGAGAGTTAGCAGAAAGCAGTAAGCTATCCTGACAGAAGTGTTATGTGTTCCCATGGATCAGCAGTTCTCAACCTGTGGGCCATTGACCCCTTTGGGGGTCAGATGACCTTTGCACACGGGTTGCCTAAGACCATTGGAAAACACTAATAATTTGCATTACAAATCATAAAAGTAGCAAAATTACAGTTATGAAGTAGCATTGAAAATAATTTTAGGGTTGGGGGAATTACCACAGCATGAGGAACTGTATTAAGCAGTCACAGCATTAGGAAGGTTGAGGGCTACTGCTGTAGAACTGAGAATTTGGAAGGGCCTTTTACATGGCACCTTCTGCAGAACCTATTTAGAAGATGAAGAAATCCGTCTATCTTTGCTCTCAGTAAATTGCTTTATTAAACTGATTAGTTGTTTGGGAGTTAACTATGATGGTAGGACTGCAGCTTGCAGCCATGTCTAAAGATATTCGAGTTAAAAAGAAATCAATCATATGCTAGCCAAACCCCATGTGCGTAGCCTGCATGAATTGGATTCAGCTTTCTGAGACCACCAACCTGTCACTGTAATGAACTCAACATCCTCCTCCTCCTCAACACAGCAAACCTGATATCTTGTACCTTCCATATCTTATTGCTGCTAAATATCATCCTCACAAGCAGAAAGAATTTTAAAGTGTGAAGCCAAGGGTTTATGAAATCCTCCCTATTATCTGTCTGTGCGTCTCATGCTTATGTTTCGTTGCAAACTTGAGCCTCTGTGGAGACTCATTAACGCCATCCGGGCACCCTCCTCAATGCCAGTTGGCAAGGCAGCACTGCCAGTAACAAGTTCTGGAAGATGGCCAGTCCCCAGCAGCTGAGCTCTGTTAGCAGCATCCCAGTTCCAAAAGATGTCAGTAAGATGAATGTATCAGGATAGCTGAATGCTCTGAATTATGAACTGAGAGGAGGTGACCACAGGCTAAGAAACTCCATAACACCAACCACAATAGGATATCAGGCCAAGACTGTTCACATTTGCCTCTGGACAATAGACATGTTCTACTTTATGCAATATGACAAAAGGCAACACCTTTGCCACCAAAGAATGCATGGCCTAGAAGGATGCATAAGAACTTATGCTCACTGTCACTTCCCAGTTGTCATGCTAGTGAGCCCAAAAGTCTTAATAGATCACCAAGGTTTGCTTCTATCTAACTCATAATTTTATCCTGCAAAAAATAATGTCTCCCTCTACTCCCTTTGAATAATGAAGGGATAAGTTAATTGCATGACTCTAATCATACAACCTAATTCAGATAGCTTATACATAGCCCTGGAACATAGGAACCTTTGCTTAGAACCCATGAAGTGAACCAGAAAATCCCAACCACCCCTTCTACATGGCCTTCCTTTATGTGCACCTCCAGCATGAATTACCAAACTAGTAATTTGCCAGTATTGTGGCTGAAATGATTACCACATGCATATGCAAGGCTGGAATTCACGAAAACCTCTCACTTGGCTTCTGCAAATTAAATTCTTGCTAATTATCTAAGACCCTTAAAGCACATGGTGGTATTAAAGTTGCTGAATTGAGAGCTACAATACAGGACTGGATGACCATCTTCCTGGAGTCGATCACTGCACCAGATGAAGACAAGCACTAGAGGAGAAACCAATGACCTGCCCAGGTTCTCCCAATAATTATTGCTCGATACCACGTAGCCACTGACTCTTTGTCCACAGGCACAGAGCTTTCAAGAAACAAAATACATTCCTAGTCACCATGACTTTAAGTCTAAATGAATTAATACCTTTACACTTTTTTATTTATCTCAAAGCATTTGCTAGTTTTCATAGCTCAGGGTGTTTTAGATCATGCCATATATAACCTGCAATATTAAAAAAAATGGAATTTCAAGATAAGGGGACAAAAGTAATATTATGCTAATTACACAGTAAATTTTCATGTGTGAATGATGGCCAGTGAAGCTGCGGCTTGTCCCACAATGAGAGGTACCCTAACTGCCTACTGTTTGCTTTCTGTTTCCCTCCTCACTGCAACTCTGCTTGTGAGGCCCAGAAGGTTCAGTCAACTTGTTCAAGCTCACTGGGCTAAGGAACAATTACATGAGTCTGTCTTGGAGCCATTCTGACTCCAGAACCTTTAGTTCCCTTGTTTCCTTGCCTGGAGGCAAGTCAGAAATTACATGTGTATCTGAACTTTGAAGGGTGTTTGTTTGCTTGCTTTTTAAGATTTTTAAACATGTGTGTCTATGTGTGGGTTTCTGCCCACAGATGCAGTGCCTATGGAGGCCAAAAGAGGGCATCAGATTCCCAGAAGCTGGAGTCACAGGTTGTTGTGAGCCACTATGTGGTTGCTAGGAACTGAACTCAGATTCTCTGCAAGAGCAGTCCTCACTCCTAACACCGAGTCATCTCTCTGTCTTGTCCAGCACTCACGTCTTTGTAAATGAGTTCAGAAGTTTTTCAAAGCTTCTGACAACATAGACTTGGCTTGCCTTTTGACTCAATAGATTTCCGTCTGTGGAGTACACCCCAAGGAAATAGTAAGAAAGCAAAAGGAAATGTGTTTAAGACTCTATTTAACAGGTATACACACACACACACACACACACACACACACACACACTCACTCACTCACATAACTTACAGTCTTCAAAAGGCAGAACTTGAGGACATCAAGAAATACAAATCATATTATGCAATATGATATACATATGCTGTGAATGTACCATGACCCAGACTGAATTAGTTAATAGCTGGAAAGAGTCCAAATTCAAGACAGAGAAACAATGTTATATAGAAAAATGAAAATAAGAAAACATTATAATCACCCACATGGAAGAAAAGAATATTATATAGATTTTGCAAGGCTGTTTGTGATGGCATACCTGTAAGCTCAGTATTCAGGAGGGCAGATGCAGGAGGCTCACCACAAGTTCGAGACCAACGTGGTCAATACAGCAAGCTAAGACAACATAGTGAGACCTATCTCGAAATAAAATAAGAAGTCGAGTAAAAACTAGCATAAGGATAATCTTAAAGAATTAAGTAAAAAAACAGTATATTTATTAATAGTGAATCATGAACTTATAATGAAACCCCAGTGCCAAAAGAGTGCCTAGCATATAGACGTGCATTAATAAAAGCCTGTTTAATAAATACAACCAGGAAATCTACCGAGATGATGCTACAAAGAGGTCAGCCACCACATGCACTTGACAGGCTCAAAGGGCAGAATCAGCATATGCTATGATGATCACAGGATTCTGGCTTGAGGCTTTGGCATGAGGATAGCGTATGAAGAATAGATAATGCAAAACACATTGGCCTTTGGTAATAGCTCAGGGAGCATTTTATTATTGGCTCTGAGTTGGCAAAAGCCTGGAGGAGGAACGATGTGCTCCTCAGTGAGCAGAGCTTGTCTGCCCTTGGCTCTTCACTGCTGAGATTATGGTCAGGGTCTTTTTGATCGTCCACCATCAGGCTGGCTACTGATGGGAGTGGTTCCAACTTACATCGTCATGAACGGTCTGGGCTTTCCCTATTTGTATATGAAATCTGACATTTTGTCTTACAGGCTCATTACAGACTACAGCTAAGGAGCAGCCAGCTTAGAGAGGAAGGGCTGGGCTTCTGTTCCCTCTGCTTGCCTTGTCTTTCTCTCTGTCCTGTCTACAAATTCAGCAACCTGGAAGTTCCAACAAATAGAAACTTAGAAACAAGTCACACTGTGGTTCTCGCTCCTTCCAGTGCTGCGGCCCTTTTCATACAGTTCATGTTGTGGTGACCTCTAGCCACAAAATTATTTTGTAGCTACTTCATACCTGTAGTTTTGTTATTGTTATAAATTATAATGTAAACATCTGATGCACTAGATATCTGATATGCAATCCTGAAGGGAGTCACAACCCACAGGTTAAGAACCACTGACTTACCCAAAGGAACTTTTCCCCTGAGACCTGCCTGAGCCTCACATACTGTCCATGTGTTAGAGGGTCTTTTATGAGGAGCCCTATGAGTTAAGCCCTCTTCCAGCTCGTTTCCCTGTGTCCTTTTATGGAATCTCCTTTTGGCCTTGAGACATTAGTGTTACCCAAGATATAGATGAAATAATTTCAATGTAAATATCACTATAAATATCACTTGGACAGCTGTGAAGTCACATTGCCCTTCCTCATTTGGTAGAGGCAGCTAGATAGTATCCCTTTCCATTAAATGTTTCTAGAATTTATTTTTAAACTTTTTTCCTAACTATGACTATTAGAAGCATAGAATCTCCACAAGAAAAAAAAAAAACAACCCAGGCTAGAAATTGTGAACATAAAATACTGCATAACTGTGTCGCCTGGATGAATATAATCTATAATTATGAACATAAAATACTTTGTAACTGTGTCACCTGGATGAACATAATCTATCTGCCCTGTCTGGTAAAGTCCCAAGCTGTCAAAATGCAATAGGGATTTTTTTAAATATCCTGGAAGATAAAATGATACTGTGGGCACATGAAACACTCACAGAAGAGAAAAAACATAATTTGGGGAGCAAGAAAATAGGATTGACTCTAAGAAATAATCTGTCTGAGAATAAGTAAAGAATTAAAAAAAAATTTTAAACTGTTAGGAAAAATGTTAAATGTAAAAGTGTGGTGGTTTGAATAAGCTTGTCCCAAGGGTGTCACAATTTGGAGGCATGGCCTAGTTGGGGTGGGTGTGGCCTAGTTGGAGTAGGTGTGGCTTAGATAGAGTAGGTGTGGCCTAGCTGGAATGGGTGTGTCCTAGTTAGGGTAGGTGTGGCCTTGTCGGAGGAAGCATGTCACTGTGGGGGACCCTTCTCCTAGCTGCCTGGAAGCCAGTCTTCTCCTGACTACCTTCAGATCAGGATGTAGAACTCTTAGCTCCCTTCTCCAGTACCATGTCTGCCTGGATGCTCCCATGCTTTCTGCCATGACAATAATGGATTGAACCTTGATTCTTGAACTGAAGGCAGTCAGGAGAAGACTGGCTTCTAGGCAGCTAGGAGGAGGATCTCAAAGCCCACTTACCCCTCCCCCAGGACACATTTCCTCCCAGAAGACCACACCTCCAAAGAGTGCCATTTCCTGGGCCAAGCACTTTCAAACCACCACAAAAAGTTATAGTTTACGTTTGCCCAGCTTCTTACATTTAACAGAGCATTTGTTGTTGTGATCTTATTTAATTCTTATGCCACATAGTAGGGAATACTACAACTGACAAGTAAGGGAGCTGAGAGAATTACCCTAGCTTTCCAAAGGTGCCTGCAGCTTATCAGTCAAGCTGGGCTCAACTAAAGCCCAGTTTTCTTCCTTCCTTCCTTCCTTCCTTCCTTCCTTCCTTCCTTCCGTCCGTCCTTCCTTCCTTCCTTCCTTCCTCCTTCCTTCCTCCCTCCCTCCCTTC
>NC_034592.1:62322072-62336345 GCF_900095145.1 Mus pahari
TTTTTTTTTTTTTTTTTTTTTTTTTTTGCAATTTCTTGATTTATAATGCACATGGATTTCACTCATTCCTTGCCCTCTTTTATGTATGTACATCATAATCCCTCATTTTCCCTTCAAATCATATTCTCATATTTATAGCAAGTTGTTTAGTTTTCCACCTCATCAAGCTCAACCAAGGCTACCTCCTTGTGTCGCCACAGATTTAGAATTTATGTCACTGTGGTTATAGAGCTGTCTGTTGGAGCCTGCTGGACTTAGCAGTGGACAATACAACTGAAAACAACGACCTTTCCTCTCTAATTAACTAGCTAACCCATAGCACAGGAGCAGCAAAGGGTGGGCTTCATGAGTCCTTCCCTTATCCACATTTACAGAGCCGGTCTTATGCAGGCCAAGTATAAGTAATTGTACTTAAGTGTAAGTACTGTGTTGTGAGTTCATCATTACAGTGGCTGTATCCTACCTAAGGCAGTGTGTAACTCTCCTCCCTATCTTCTAGCTACTATCTCCTTCCCTTCTTCCACAAGGTTCCCTGAGCCTTAGTGGGGTGGTGGGGTGGTGGGGTGGTGTATGTCTTGTGTAGGAGTGAATCCTCAGCATCACTTTTTCTTGGCATTGGGCACGCATGAATCTCTTCGTTCACCGCCATGTCTTGCAAAGCACTTTCAAATGCTTTTTCTGTATCTCTTGGTTCTGTCCATGGAAACCTTGATTCGGCGATCCACTGTTATCTCTTCCAAGAAGCCACCTTGGAGCTCCTCTCTCCTATTCAGTCAGATTAGAACATCTTGTGCCTCTCACCTCAGGTAGCTCCTGGATGTCACAAAATATGTGGGATTTACCCGCCTACCTGCTATGATCCGACCCCATGGGCTC
Source organism: Mus pahari (assembly GCF_900095145.1). Classification (NCBI taxonomy): domain Eukaryota; kingdom Metazoa; phylum Chordata; class Mammalia; order Rodentia; family Muridae; genus Mus; species Mus pahari. The sequence continues at coordinate 62,322,949 of NC_034592.1, forward strand.
CATACACAGGGCCAAGAAGAAGTCATCCAAGGTCCTGTGGTACTCTATGAGTTTATAAACTTTTACTAGGATTTGAGTTCTTTTAATTCCACTGTAGACATGACCTTGGTGAAGGACTCCCTTCATTTCAAAGTGTTCCGTTTTACTATAACTATATTTTGTGTTCCCCTTCTGTACCACAACATTTGCATTCATGCACAATTAATAATCAGCACTGATAAATAGCAGAGCCTCATCTGAGGTTACATTATAAAGTTTTCAATCAGATAGTAATAAAGCAGCCATCAAACTTAAACAAACTGGTACGAGATCTGCTTTTACTTCAACCAAATTCTATTCGATGTGGAGGTAAAAAGCCTTGAAGGTGGGGCTTGGTCCCTGAAGATACTGTCTTGCAGTAAACTGCTAGTAGAGACCTTAAAAGTCCCAGAGCAAAGAGTACATCACTTCTACCAATGTCACAAGTCCTTCAGAAACAAAAATAGTGCTCACTTTACTGAGGATTTACAAAACACAATTAAAACACTCATTTCGTTGAGGGTTTATAATCAGAATTAAGAAAACAACTCTCTGTGATGGTTTAAAATGATGAGAGAAAGTACTGAGTTTTTGAGACACAGTAACATTTCTAGAGTCTCTGCCCTCCCTTGGACCCCATATGGTCAAGGCACTGTTCTCAATTAAAAGGCTTACTTACAAGGAAAGTAAAGACCAGGCAGTATCAAGGATACTATTGGGACTTGTAATAAAGCAGGCTTTAAAAAAAGAAGTGGAGTGATTATATCCAATTATACCCCATTCTATAAAATGCTTTAAAAAAAAAAAAGGCCTCCATTACATCTAGGACAGCATAGGGAAAGCTCTTTGATCTGTGAATAGGCTAATCGAAGTACTGCTCACATAATTCCCATCCTTTCAGTGAGGGCAGCAATCAGCCATCAGAATGGAGCGTACAAGTCATGCAAGTGGCGAAGCCTTACTTTTTCGTCATCTTCTGTAAATGGAGCACCCTCAGGGACCTTATTTATCGCCTGGGCCACACCGATAATCTCCCCGTCACTGTTCCGAATAGGCATGCACAATAGTGATTTTGTCTTGTATCCAGTCAGCTTGTCAATTTCATCATTGAATCTTCGGTCCTAAAAATAAGACAGAAAGTATTCATTTCAAGGGCAAGGAAGTGAGAGGAAGTGCAGAAGCACGTCACTGGGAAAGCTCCCCTCTCCCCCGGGCTTTTAGTCTTAGGAATGGATTTGATATTGTGTTGAAATGACCAAAATAAATGATAAATTATCATGATAATTGTGAGCCAGGCTAACAAAAGGAAAAGGGCCAGAATCCTAAGGAAATGTCACTGTGTTCTTCTTAATAAAATATACTATTTCACAATGATAACTGAGTATGAAATAGTACATGAGAAAGCAATGTATCACATATGAAAGAGACTACTAAAACCTTCAGGAAAGAATTAGTTTATGTTGAATTAAAATTATTCTGGAAAAAAATCTAAGCATCCATTCTGCTATTTCTAAAATAGTTCCAAAAAGGAGTATGTGTGTGTTTGTTGGTGGGGGGGGGGGGAGGTTAATAAAAAGAATACTAGCTAAAATATGTAGAATAAGTAGCTCAATTATGTAGTATCTTGTTATTAACTATCAACAAAACAATGATCATAAGCAAGGATCACCAGTGACATTAGGTGAAGGATGCCAAGCAGAATATTTACATGACCTTCAAAGGCCACCCTAAAATATTTATTAATGATAATGACAATGTGAGTTCTGTAATGAGGAGACCTGGCAGACTCTATCTTAGACAAGTAATTAAATTTACCATGAATGCGCCAAAATAACATCATCGTCTCCCAACACAATGCCTTGGGAAGGAAACATGCCCCTAAGAACATGGGGTGTTTGTATCAAATGGATAGCAGAAACCATCATCTAGGAGAAGAGACCCAGGAAACAGGACCTGGGCAGGTGGATTACTGTGAAAAACACTTGCTACATAACCATGAAGACATGTGTTCAATCCCTGGCACGCCATAAAAAGCCAGGCACAGCTATGTGTGTCTGTGACCCCAGGCCCCAGGAAGGAAGAGACACGTGGATCCATGGAGAGAGACACTGATGTTGAGGTTGACCTTTGGCCCACATACACACAGAAACAGGGACACACCCCTGCATGTACACACATGCAGATATGCCCACAGAAAGAGGGGAGAGAGAGAAGTGGCGGGGGGGCGGGGCAGACAGACAAATTGACAAGCAGTTATTCCATCAGAAACCTGGTCTGGATTCTTCAAATAGTGTCAGCAGTAAATGCAAAGCCATGGGCTCTGCAAAGAGGCATGAACTCCAAAGGAAATGTGCAGCTCTTCACTGGATGTGTTGGGGACAGAGCTGAACAAGGTCAGATCACAGCCTCAACAGATGCTTTGCTGCTGGGACGCTGCTATAGATATTGGAGCTGTTTAGGAGAGTATCCTTAATTTCAAGTTATACACGCTAGGATACCTGGAAGGGGTAAACAAAACTTTCAAATTATAAATAAAGAAGGAAGAAATAATAGGGAAGAAACGGAGGACAGAAGAGAAGGAAGGAGAGAAGGAGCAGGGACTGACTGCTGAGGGGGCAGTAGGAACTGATCGTGCTTCAGGGAAGGTGACAGACAGGGCGCACTTGGATGGCTGTTTCAAGTCCAGGGCTAGCGTGAGATTTGTATAACTATCCACAACCGTGTGTTAAAGTCCCGTAAAACGCATAATCACATTCAGCTCCCCCCCCCCCGCCCCCGGCCATCTAGAGCTACTGATTTTCACAAGGGCTTGAGGCACCTGGTAATGTCAAGACGAACCCCCTCAAGACATGTGTCTCGTTTGTGGTTTTACTGGTGTGATGAAACACCACGATCAAAAACACTTTGGGGAGAGAAGGGTTTATTTCAGCTTATGCTCTCAGGTCCGTTGTGGAAGCAAGTCAGGGAAGGAACTCAAGGCAGGAACCTGGGGGCAAGAACTGAAGCAGGGGCCAAGAAGGAATGCTGCTTATTTGGCTTGGTCCTGGCTGCATTCTGTGCACCCCAGGGCCACCTGCCCAGGGATGAGACTGGTGATCAATGGGAAAATGAACAAGGAGAACTAGGACCTCAAGACGTGATACACACTGCATCAACACTGCAGTGCTTGGTTAGACTAGAGCTGTTTGCCTCGGTGTGAATGAAAACCAAGACCATGGTAGTGGTGACGGGCTGAGCCGTTGTTAAAAGAACTTGTCGCTCCTCCAGAAGACCTGGGTTTGATTCCCAGCACCCACGTATTGGCTGACAACCGTCTATAACTCCAGGTCTAGGGGATCCTATAAAATCCCATAAATAAATCTAATTTGAAGAAGCTTTTGAAAACACAGTAACGGAAATGAGCAAGCTGCAATCCAATGACGTATGTATAACATAACAAATGTTTAATAACCTCACGTGTATCATTTACAGGTTCAAATATGAAGCAAAAATGTTAAGTATTCATGAGAAAAACAAACATCAAATGTGTGTTGTGATTGTCTACAGAAAAGAGAGGAAATAGGAAGAAGGAGGTATAGAGAGGCTGTGTAAAAGCAAAACTTTGCTTCTTTATAAAAACAGCTAGGAAGCGAGAGGATGATTGTCTGGAGAGGAACGGGTCTCTGGGTGCATAAGGAGGCTGGACTATGCTGATGTGGGCATCCTCTGGCAGTCCTGACCTTGTCAGCATTTCTGGAGAACCAGCTACCCCAGGACAGTGTGGACATGCAATCACCTATCACACAGTCTTCAGACTGGCTCCCAGGCTGTCCCCCTCTGTCACAATGGTGAGAAAGTTGTTCATGAGCCTGCGTCGTGACCTGGTGCTGGTTTTCCTTTTCTTTTTTACTTTTATTACTGTTTTATTTTACATTATATAATATCATACATAATATTATATAATATACATTTTATATATATTGTATCTCATTTTATGTATCGTATAGTGTATTTCATAATCACATAAGGATATTTAATGTTTCTTTTCTATTAAGATTGTTGGGACGTTATTTTGTCTTTCTAGGTTTTCTTATTTTATTTTTAATTTCATTATTTTATTTTTAATTAGCGTGCAAGTTAATAGGGTTTTGTGGCCTTTTCATACACCATGAGTGTGAGCTGATCACACACATACCTGCTCTGCAGTAGAGTCCTCCTAGGCCTGTCCTCCACACAGTCTTACTCTCTGCTCTCACTAGATCTTGTACAAACCATCTCCTCATCCAACGAGAGCCCTGCGGGAAGCTGCACTGTCTAGCAAGCCTCTGTCACTCCTGCAGTTAATCTTTGCTGGGCTTTGTTATCTCAAACACTAGGACATAGACCCTGCAGAGCTGTTGGCCTGTGCCCCTTTGCCTCTGTCTGCCCTGCGATTCCTCTGAGAATAGGAGGAAACACCAGGTCAGTTCCATGACCTAGACAGACCTTTCCTCCTAATACAAAAATTTAACCTTTAAGGCAAAATTTGACAGCAGCTGTATTGGGGGAGTTTTTGAGATCAAATTCCGTACTGAGGTGAGTAGAGTTGGGGTGTCTCCCAGCCTCTCTTAGGAGTCTCCGTGGTACAGCTAGACTTAATGGGAGAGCCGTTCCCTTTTGTTTACCTTTCCCATAAGGGGATTTAATTTCATTACTACAATATATGACCAAATAGCTCCTCTATTTGTCCTCGTAATGAAGGTTAAAGGGAAAGATTGTTAATTCATAAGTAGAACTTTGCAGAAGCTTAGACGGGGTTTAACTTTCAGAGGCTCTTCCTATGTCCAGATCTATCGATGGCTGCTCACTACATACCCTAGAGGACCTGGGAGCCAGAGAGATAAGACTATTCACAACTGACTTCCAGATCCCAGGAGGTAGAACCTGTAAAAAGTGTTATGTAATAAAAACATATCCATCTCACTCGTGTAAAAAGTCTATAAAACAAATGTAGTACAATGTTAAGATCATAGAGATGAATGATCGTTTCTTCTTTAACTATTTACATTTATTTTTAAAAACTAAGAACTTTTTGTCTCTGTTACAGGACTGGACTAGTAGCTACCTGGGAGGAAGTTTTGAGATAAAGCCTGAAGGTGCTCTGGGCTAGGGAAAGGGCAGGGGAGTTAGAAACGGAAGCAGAGATTAGAAGGTGAGGCAATGATGCTTCTCAGGGGGTTAGCGGAAAGGAGAAAATAGTTTAAAATATTGAGCCTTTTGTTTTAATCTGAGAAAGCTAGGTGGGAATGCCATGACCTGGGTCAGAGGAGACTGGGACAAAAGTGAGGTCTACGTATAAAGATAACAAAGAAAGTCAGTAAATCAATTTACTAAGCAACCTCTTTTGGCCGACTGTGTCAGATGTTCTCTGACCACACGTGAGAAAGTTTTCAAAGTGCCTTCCTTCCAGCCCATCCCAGCAGAATCAGCCAATACTAAACATTTCCATTTTTAAATCTTCTATCCCAACGAATAAGAGAAATGTTAAATATTGAAGAGTGAAACCAGAGAGCACATTGATGGGGAAATCCTGAAGAATGATGGGAAAGGAGACCGTCAGAGCAGTGGACTTCGAGAGATTGCACGCGGAAGTCTCCCTGGAACAGATCCGGCTTGTCTGCGCTGCCCTTTGAGTCTTTATCCTCGGTGATAGCTTGCATCTCTGCAGCAACGTTTCTTTTCCATCAAAGTCCAGCCACCAGGCCTGGGCCACATGAGAATAGTGGACACGGGCATCGGTGGCTTTTGTTTTGTTTGGTTTGGTCTTATTGACTGTATTTTCTTTTTAAATTTGTTTTGATTTTTATATTTTTTGCCTTTACTTTTTTTTGAGAGCGAAAGAACAAAGTTGTTTGGAAAGGATCTGGGAGGAGTTTGGGGAGAGGAAAAATATAATAAATACATTGTGTGACAAATATTTTAATAAAAAAGTTTTAAAACCAAGGTGGATGCCTCCTAAAGAATGACAACCAAGGTTGACTCTGCCCTCTGCATCCATACACACACACACACACACACACTCCATAGAATATTTATCCTAAGAAGGTGGATAGTATGTACACACATGCATCCAGGGGGTGTGGAGAGGAGAATATTCTAGAGGGTTTTAAGAAGGTGGGTGGTGCTGTGACTAAGTCTTCATTTCTGAAAGATTGCTTTGGCTGCGTTTAGAGGATGAGTTGGAAGGAAGAGACTCAGTAGCGTATGGTGGTAGAAAAGGGACTGAGTGAAAACGCATTTAGAACACAGAATCACTAGGATTTTAAAAGATAAAGAACTAGGAACACCCCCCCCCCCATGTTTCCTTGTTTCTTCAGGAATGTAGGTGGGTAGCAAGGAGATTCACCAAATGAGAACAGGTTCCAGGGCTGGGAATATAGGTTTCATTGTAGACATTTTGAAACTTAGTTGACTGTGGGTTGTCTACATGATGGGGATGTCCCAAAGTGTCTGTCTGTGTGTGTGTGTGTGTGTGTGTGTGTGTGTGTGTGTGTGTGTATGTGTGTGTGTGTCTATATGTGTCTGTCTGTTAAGTGTGTGTGTGTTTCTTTGTGTGTCTGTGTGTGAGTCTGTGTGTCTGTGTGTGTGTATCTGAATGTGTCTGTCTCTGTGTCTGTGTGTGTGTGTGTGTGTGTGTGTGTGTGTGTGTGTTATTTTACTTAAAGAAAATTGAAAAAGAAAATAAAGGCTATTTCTGCAAGAATGAAAATGTTGCGTAATAACTTTTCACCTGGAGCAGAGTTCCACAAGCAGCCACTTATGGAGGAAGCAGGATCAGTACCAAGATGATCCAAGCACATGACCTTGAGCTTATTTGCTTCTAAAAATACAAACCTGAACAGGAACCTAGCAAATGCCTCTAGGTCTCTGGTGCAATCTCACAAAGGGAATGGTGCTCAATTTATGTTCATCTCCCTGAGGACAGAGGAACAAGAACTGATCTATCACAGGAGCATCTAATAACTTCAGGCAAAGGCTCCTTTAATAAGGTTGTTAAAATCTGGAATGAGTTCTGGAGGATTGTGATAGATCTGCTTGCTTCAAGAATTTTCAGGTCATAATATTTTTGCAATCAAGTATTTTGAGTATAACTACAATTCATAAGCAGAACTTTCTAGGTGCCTTTTGGGCAGACCTCTTTTTTTTTTTTTTAATGTGATACTCAGCTAGGGTTTCTAACACTTAAAAAAGGCCAAAACCATTTTCTTTCAGCAAAATAACTGAACTGCACTATCCGTCTGCCTAAAAAAAAAAAAATCATAATCCCGTAGATTAGTGATTTAAGACCTTCTACAAGATCGTTGGTCCAGCCTGGTACCACAGCATCCACAGAAAATAGGCTCCTGCCCCCAAGCTTCACTGGGGTTGCATAAAAGCAGTCTCTGCAATCTAAACCTTCATGTCCTTGAAAAAGAGCCGCTATTCATCACATCTGTGCATCTCCATCAGCCCCGAGAATGTGTTTCTAAGAACATATAAAAAGAGCCGCTACTCATCACATCTGTGCATCTCCATCAGCCCCGAGAATGTGTTTCTAAGAACATATAAAAAGGCTGTTACAGTTTGAAGATGAAGTGTTCCCCCTTCCCCCACAGGCTCATGTGCTGATCGCTTGGTCTCCAGCTGGTCATGCTTTTGGGAGAAACTTTAGAACGGTGGTTCTCAACCATTCTTCATGTTGTGACCCTTTGATTTAGTTCCTCATGTCGTGGTGACTTCCAACCATAAAATTATTTTCATTGCTACTGCATAACTGTAATTTTGCTACTGAATCATAATGTAAATATCTGTGTTTTCCAATGGTCTTAGGCGACCCCTGCAAAAGGGTCGTTTGCAGGGGGGTCGCGACCCACCGATTGAGAACCACCGCTTTAGAAGGTGCTGGCTATTTGGAGGAGGTGGACCACCAGAGGCATGGCTCTGAAAGTTAAATTTGATCCATTGTCCGCTCCTTGTTCTCCCCTTCCGGAAACATCATGATGAGAAAGCTCCTCTCCTGTACCACATGCACTAGCCACCGAGATGATCAACCACACCACAGGACCAGAATCCACTGAGTCACAGCTGGAAACTGTGGCTCTAAATCAGCATAAGCCTTCCCTCCTTTTAGGTCGCTTTACCAGATATTTTGTCATTTAGGAGAGAAACGAAACAAACACGAAGGCTTAAAGCCAAAGAGCATCCATTACTTGTTCCCATTATCTAAGAGAGAGCACTCAAGGGCTTCGCTTAAACAGAGCCGGAGTCAGGCAGGTCTTAGACTCATGGTGAAGGTGAGCAACTTAAGACCTCTCTTTTGCGTATCTGTGAGTATTGTGAGTTCCTCTACGGGAACATTTTCTATGCTCATCAGTTATGCTCACCGAGAATGAGTCTTAACCACCACTTCTTCTGTAAGGATGATTTTTATAGACAACACGCTCGGCTCTACATGTGTCCCTTCAAATCCAGGGCGTGGTAGCACAGGCATTTAATCCCAGCACTCGGGAGGCAGAGGCAGGCAGATTTCTGAGTTTGAGGTCAGCCTGGTCTACAGAGTGAGTTCCAGGACAGCCAGGGCTACACAGAGAAACCCTGTCTCAAAAAAAAAAAAAAAAAAAAAAAAAAAGAACCTGTCAAGTCTAACATCCACGTAATGGTGGTTATGATTTTCATGACCAGCATCTGAGGAAGCATGGGATTACAGAATACTTTATTAATCCTGATGGGTTTTTCACTGGATTTGAGTCTAAACGATTGTGCTCATTCATTATAGCACACTCATGTGTACATGGCACTTCTTCACTCCTTGGATACTTTCATGTGTGCACCGTGAGAGAACAGCCTGGCAACTCACGGGAGCACTGCAGCCATCTCTCCCTTTGAGAAACTGATGCCTTAGCTCCATGCAGAGCAATAAAATACTAAATGGCCGGGCGGTGGTGGTGGCGCACGCCTTTAATCCCAGCACTTGGGAGGCAGAGACAGGTGGATTTCTGAGTTCGAGGCCAGCCTGGTCTACAAAGTGAGTTCCAGGACGGCCAGGACGAAGCTCTATGTTTTTTAAAATTAGCTTTTTAATTACTTGACCCACTCTATTCTTTCTCTATAGAAACAACTAATTGTTGTGAATTGATGAAAGGTTTGAGACTGTACCACCTAAAAACAAAGAAATCACAAACAGTAACTTGATACCTAATGCTCTGTGCCTCCTAATTAGATTCTTGCTGGGAGAAGTACAACATCACCACTGTTGGTTCTTGGTGTGCGTTTGCCGAGCATCATCACAGTAAACGAAAGTCTTGTTGCTGAATCCTTTCACCAGTAAGATGTAGCATTCTGAATAGTAAGAATATTATCAAAACCTCTCCATGATTTTGGAAGCCTCAGTCTGACTCAGGAGTAGGGTTACTGTGGGGCAGTCTGTGTATGTAAAGGTCAGCTCTAGCTGATAAAAGATGAGCCGTTTTATGCTGATGACTTAGTGGTTAGCAGACTCCATCAAAACTTTTGATATGAGGCTTTGGAGCGATCATGGTTGTCATGTGTTGCTGCGGGGAATCTCAGTCGCTTCAGTTCCACTGAAGTCAGCTCTGTTGGCTCTGTCATTCCCTGTCCTCCTGATCTCAGTGGGCACTTCTTTTTCATCCTGTCCTGTTGTCATTTATTATTTATCTTTCTCACAGTGAATACACCTCAGAGGCAGAAACGGTTTAAAAATGGAAGAACCACCTCACAGATGAAGACCAAGTGCAGGTGAGGTCGTAGACAGAGAAATGATAAATTCTTAAGTTGCTCTAATGGGTTCCACAGTTATCTACATAGATGTCTTGTTGGTGTGCACTTGGGTTATGGAGCTAAGTGCCACACCACGCTCTTTAAACCTTAGAGGGGAGAATTTAATTGTCTCTGAGGAGACCAGTACCTGAAGGAGAGCTACAGCTAGGAAGGCCAGGAGGCCTGCAGATATAATAGGGAAGTGATTGTCACAAGAGCTGTGGTTTAGACACTAGACAGTCAAGAACCAAGAAACATGGGTGAAAACCAAGCCAAGACAGTAATATACAAACTCCAGGGCAGGGCCAGGAGAGTCAGTATTATCCACTCATTAAAACTCAAAAAGGGAGCCGGGTGGTGGTGGTGCATGCCTTTAATCCCAGCACTTGGGAGGCAGAGGCATGCGGATATCTGAGTTCGAGGCCGGCCTGGTCTACAAAGTGAGTTCCAGGATAGACAGGGCTATACAGAGAAACGCTGTCTCAAAAAACTCAAAAAGGGGTCACTCCAGCATAGTATTTTGAAAACCTCTTTTACCATGAAAACAACTTATGGAACAACCTGTAAAACAGTCTCCAAAGAGAACTGATTTGTAAACTACTGTGGTAGTAAACTCCTGATGTCCCACGTTCATGCCAAATTAATAAAACTCTCACCATCATGTATTTTATTACATTCCTGAATTTTATTGTTACTGTGTAGAAGATGCCATTAATATTTAACAAAAGTCATTTATTTAAAGTATGCTTTTTGAGGCTCTGAAACATTTTTAACTACAACCTTAAATAAAATGTACTTTTAAATGTTTTTGACCATTGTTTCTTGTCGAACGTCATAAAAATAGAGATCTTTGATCTTAATTTTGATTTCAAAGCAGTAATTAAAATAGTAAAAAATGTTCTTAAATAGAATAAAAATTTAGCAGACTAGAAAGTCACATGTAGTGTGTGTGTGTGTGTGTGTGTGTGTGTGTGTGTGTGTGTGTGTGTGTGTTTGTGAACATAGATGCCACAGCACATTTATGGAAGTCAGAGGAAAACCTGCAGAAGCTCAATCTTTCCTTCTGCCACACAGGATCCAGGAATCAGTCAGGCTTGCTGCTCTGTAGTAAGCACCTTTAGCTGCTGACTCATGTCTCTGGCTCAGATATCACTATTTACTATCAATTTAAATAAGCTACCTATGTTTATATGATGATGATGATGATGATGATATAACATACATATAGAAAAGAACTAGGTAGTTAGTAATAAACGCTTTTAAGTTTTTTACTCTTCAATTCACTAGTTCCATTTTTAAGAATTTATAATAAGAGAAATCAAATTTATACTAAGAGAAATAAACCTGAATATTTAATGAGCAATTTATTATAGTATGGTAACCTCATATGAAGTTATGGCTTATTATTTCACATGTTATTTGTGATTGTTTACTATGACATGAGGAAAGACCTATTTTTAAAAAGCAGTTTAGAAAGCACTTGAAGTAACACAGCTTCCTAGGGTGAGAGGGTAGCCATCCAGGGCAGGGTAGCCATCCAGGGCAGGGTAGCCATCCAGGGCAGGGTAGCCATCCAGGGCAGGGTAGCCATCCAGGGCAGGGTAGCCATCCAGGGCAGGGCCATCCTTTCAAAACTGTCCACCAAAGACAGAGGACATTGCACTACTGGACTGTAAAATATACCAGATGACAGTTGTCAAGAGGGAGATGAGTCAGTCCTAATAAACAACATAAACATTAAAAATCCGTACCATTGTGCTCCGTGGTTTGGAAGGCTATAAGTGGGTCTAGGCTAGCCTGAAACTAAATGGCTCTGTTAGTCCTTTAAGCTGTCATCATCTTGGAAATAAAAAACCCTTTATCATCAAAATTAGGCCCAATTGAGATGCTGCCCAGAACACTAAAGGAACTTGATGATATTGTCTAAAATAAACCAGAAAACAAAGAATAGACAGATAGCCTAGTTGAGCGATGTCTTGATATGTCAAATGACTCTTTCAACTCAGACTGATTCTGGCTCTAGTGTTAAACATCACAACCTCTCACATAACAAAGCATCCTGATTTTCCAAAAGGACCAAAGCTCAAAACTGAAAATCAGCAGTAGCTAATATTTGTACTGAAAAGAAAGAAAGCCAACTACTATAATTTGCACTGGTTGGCAGGCCTGGGTGCAAACGGCACAAGCAAGTCCTGATGGCCTGGGTTAGAAACAACCAGGCACCGAGCCCTGTACAAGACTCCCCTCCTTCTAGGTGGATCCTTGGGGCCACTGCGCATCCCTGCATCCCAGAGTGCTCTCCTTCTCGGCCTCGTGTCTCCTTGAAGAAGGTCCAGCACTCTAAGACCTCCAAGATAAACAATGAGTAGCTTAGAAGTCTGAGTCTCTTTCTTGTGAGTATGATGACAACATTTTTTGTCAGCCAGTTGACAAGAAAATCTCTGCAAGAGTAGAAGAAACTGTGGCCTTCTCAAAAGAGGACCTGATGTGTTTCAAATATGAGTAGGCTGTTGGGACACTAAGTAGGTCCTCCTTAAAAAAAAAAAATGAAGTTTCTCAACAAACAGTATTGACAGCTGTCAACTGGTTAGAGAAAATGTTGGAGAGATTATTCAAATAAAGAGAAAATATTATGCTGCTCAAGTTGTTTCTGTTCATACCTCTCCAGGGGGTGTATTCATTCATGAGACAGTGGTGGACTAGGCCATATAATTGAAAAGTTGTGCAAAGAATTTGCCAAAAGCTAAACTTTAAAATAGTGTGGAAGATTCTAGTATTACATTTAAGGAAAGCATTGCATGACTTTCCCCGGGAAGATGTAAGTAAATATCTATTGACTTTAGATGCAGCACTTTCAACAAACCAACGTGAGGATTCCCCCTAGGTCTAGGTTGGTAGGTCAATGAGTTCAACTGGGGACACTTATTGGAGCATAAGTGTAGAGATATCTGCAGGAATGTGGACTACTTTAAAGGCAACTATGCTATCAAAGAAGATGTCTCCTACTACCCCATCTAACCATGAACTGGTTATACATCCTCAGAGGGGATGGACTCACATACCTAATTCTGACTAGCTAATACCTATGCTGACTAGTGAGCAAACCCCTCCTGAGTGGGTTAGGTACTGTTTCAGGGGAATGTCAGTAATTCTAATCTTGTGATGTCTTGTGGAAATGATCACAGTTCCTCCGACCTCAAGACTGATCGTTCCTGGAGAACAGAGTTCCATAACGGGAGGATATGAGAGTATGGTAAACTTCATAACACAATACCCTCATGGTCATGCTTTTTAATTGTGTAGGTGATATATGCTAAGAAGTTAGATGTCACACTAGTGTTATCACCCAATATCCATAGATTTTTATAAAAATTGAGTTATTAAAGGATTCAATACAATTGATAAGCAATAGGATATGCCAATCAATTAAAAGACAATAGCCAGACAACTTTGCTGCGGGGATTTGAGGAGACTTAAAAAATGCCATATAAAGCCGGGCCTGGTGGCGCAGGCCTTTAATCCCAGCACTCAGGAGGCAGAGGCAGGTGGATTTCTGAGTTCAAGGCCAGCCTGGTCTACCAAGTGAGTTCCAGGACAGCCAGGGC
>NC_034592.1:62336752-62372363 GCF_900095145.1 Mus pahari
GAGAGAGAGAGAGAGAGAGAGAGAGAGAGAGAGAGAGAGAGAGAGAGAGAGAGACCAATGCGGGCATATGTACAGGTTAAAAGTTGACTTCAGGATGTCTTTCCTCATTCACTTCTCTGCCTTGCATTTTGAGACTTTGTTTATTACTAGGAGGGCTGAATAAGAATGAGCACAGGGTCCCCAATGGAGGAACTAGAGAAAGGACCCAAGGAACTGAGGGGGTTTAAAGCCCCATTGGAGAAACAACAATATGAACTAACCAGTACCCCCCAAAGCTCCCAGGGACTAAACCACCAACCAAAGAAAACACATGGTGCAATTCATGGCTCTAGCTGCATATGTAGCAGAGGATGGCCTAGTCGGTCATCAATGGGAGGAGAGGCCATTGGTTCTGTGAAGGTTCTATGCCCCAGTATAGGGGAATGCCAGGACCAGGAAGCAGGAGTGGATGGGTTGGTGAGCAGGGGGAGGGGGAAGAGGATAGGGGGTTTTCGGAGGGGAAACCAAGAAAGGGGATAACATTTGAAATGTAAATAAAGAAAATTAAAAAAAAAGAAGATGCAAAAAAAATGCCCCCATAGGCTCATGTATTTGAATACTTAGTCAACAGACATTGGCCCTATTTGAGATGGAGGTGTGCCTTATTGGAGTAGGTATGGCTTTGGTATAGGAAGTGAGTCACTGAGGGCGAACTTTGGGGCTTCAAAAAGAGCACACTAGGCACAGTCTCTTTTCTTCTCCCTCACCCTCACACACTCTCTCACTCTTCTCCCTCTGCAGATTGGAATGTAAAAGTCACAGATACTGCTCCAATGTCTGTCTCTGTGCTGCCATTCTCCCTGCCGTGATGAAAATAGACTGAACCTCTGAAGCCATAAGCAAATCCTCAAGTAAATGCTTCCTTTTATAGAGCTGCTTCAGTCACAGTGTCTCTCCACAGCGATAGAACCATAACTAAGACACTTAATGAGCTTTGGATGGACTGGCCACCCTGGGATCTGTGGCCCTCCAGTGCTGCACTTACAGATGTGTGCAGCTGTGCCCAGGTTTTATGTATTGTTATGGGTATCTGAACTCAGGTCCTCTGTCCTGTACAAAAGTATGTTACCCATTGAGCCCTCTCCTTATCCCCTCCACTGTATTTTTAAATAAGTCAGAAAATGGAAGGAAAAAAGAAGGCTGGGCATGGTAGCATCGATCTTTAATTCCAGCATGCAGGAGGCAGAAGCAGGTGATCTCTATGAGTTCAAGGCCAGCCTGGTTTACACAGCATGTCTCAAGCCACTCATAGTTACATAGTCTGAGACTCCATCTCAAAAAAATATTTTAAGGAAAAAAATACTCAGAACAAAATCAGAAAATAATACCCTACTTCTCCAAAGCTTGTTTTAACACTAATATCACCAGGTATTTTCGAGAAGTTTGGTTTTTTTTGTTTGTTTGTTTTATTTTTTTGTGGTTTTTCGAGACAGGGTTTCTCTGTATAGCCCTGGCTGTCCTGGNACTCACTTGGTAGACCAGGCTGGCCTCGAACTCAGAAATCCACCTGCCTCTGCCTCCCAAGTGCTGGGATTAAAGGCGTGGGCCACCATGCCCGGCCTTTTTTTTTTTTTTTTTTTTTTTATATGTTGGGAAAGTTTCTATGTTCAAAAGATATTTCATGAAATAACCACCTAAGTCCGGAATTTTAAATGCTGCTATTGTAAACTGGAGGTAACTTATACCCACGGTATCTGCATCGCTGAGGGACATGGATGGTTGCCTGCCTCAATGATGAGGAAAATTGGAAGTAAAACCAGAGTGGAATGTGTAGCATGCACATGGCCCCACCTTCAATCCCCAGAATTACCTCAAGAAGTAAAGGCAAAAGACATCAGCAGCACACAATGAAATACCACTTTTCAAGAAACCATATCAGCAAAACTTCAAAAATATTCCAATTCTGAGCTGTATGATAGCAATTGGCTCAGCAAGCTATGCCCAATGGTGCAGTAATGGCACTAATATCTCAGTGGTGACCAACAGCTGAGTGGTGGTTCAATAGGATCGAACGCCTACCTGGTACTATAAACCTAGCTAAGAACCCTCCGCCAAAGTGGCCACAGACCCTAGGGACAACCCACTGTTACCATTCTTCCAAACTGATACAGCGCTTAACTGCCTTCTAAGTCGTTATCCTCATATCCGGAGATTAGTGTAGCTCAAATCCTTGTCCTTTTGCAATAGACAGGAGTTAGTACTGAGTACTGGCCAATGTACAGAGAATGGAGTGTCCATCCATAACAACTCCTGCGCCCAAGGCTTAGGAAGCATCACAGAAGAGAGGCAGCAAGGGTCAGAAGTAGAAGTGCTGAGTCAGGAGAACAATGTCACGCCCATGAACTCTCAACGGCTGTGGTTGCCTGCACAAGGCCATACCGGTCAAAATGGATGAGGGATCTTGAAATGGAGAGACTGTCCTAAGCTACTGGGGTGTGTCCGGTTCAAAGGGGTAAGCAAGAAAATCAGAATCACACACTGCCATTTCAATATCAGTAACTTAAGCTTCCCTTCAGTATTACCGTTGTAATGCTCAATAATAAATTTCCAGGCTCTGAAGACATATTTGGCTAGGCCTTACCCAGGTGAACTATAAGACATTTGCAAAATGTCGACAGCAACATTATTCAACACATCAAAACATCTAGGCATAATTTCAAAGGCTCCTAAAGTAGAATGTGTGAAGTAAAATGTATAAAAACAAACATTTTTTTAGTAGTGAAAAATCATTGCTAAGTATTTTAACATGAATTCATCTGAAAAAAAAATGATATTGGGCAGAAAAGAAGTAGATGGATATGTGTGGGATGACTCCACTTGGTTCAGTGGTTCTCAGCATTCCTGCAACCCTTTAATATGGTTCCCCCCCATTGTCATGGTGACCCCAGTAATCTTTGCTGCTACTTCATAACTACAATTTTGCTCCTTATGATTTGTAATGTATCTGTGTTTTCCAATGGTCTTAGGTGATTCTTGTGAAAGAGTCTTTCAGCTCCCAAGGGGAGTTGAGACCAACAAATTGAGAACTACTGATTTAGATGACGCTGAAAAGCAGGCAAAGATTTCCTGTTAGAAAAACACTCATAGGTAACAAAGCCATGTGGGGACAGGTAAGAAAAACTGATAGGACTCTGCACAGTATTAACTAGACAGGGTTCCGGGGAGGATGGCTCTATGTGGGTATTGCAGAAGGCTGCGGAGCTGATGGCATTGCTTGGGATTTAGTCTGACATGACTAGAATTGTATCTATTTTCTTATTCTTTGTGCTGAACATGTATATTTCATTTATTCCCCCAATTAGTTATAGGGTGCAGCTTGCACTTCGTAAAAGGCAGTAGGTAATCCAATGGAGATAAAAGGAATGTCTAAAGCTCATGCAGTTACTGATATGTTTGGTTCTCATCTTGCCTTAGTTTTACTCTGCAGAATGCTAAGAGGCATGTTTCAGACACACACATGGGCTGTAATCTGCAGGATTCTGAGAGGCATGGTTTAGACATGCATGAACAGTAGGAACACCGTGACTAAACCACCAAACTCTGTAAAATTAGTGGTATGAAAACTGGGTGAATTTGGAGTTGCAAGCTCCATGCTGCTGGCTTTCTTACTTCCCCTGTACTCACACAGATATTACTGTTCATCACAGGATTCCTGTCATTCCCCACAGTCCTCTGCACATGGCTTTTATCTGAATAATTGCTGCAACTTTGATACCAATGTCTGATATATAATTTTAAATTTAATTTAACCAGCAAATACAGATTGACACAAAAAGTGATCAGACATTTAAGATGTGTAGTATTATATTCTTCCTCTAAAGAAAGCATGTACAGTACTAATTTTTAGCTACATAAAACCTACTAATTATTCTCATACGATTTTTTTCAAAGGCAATAGAAGTTAACATTTATTTTAAGTCTACATTGGGAGTTTAGCATTCCTATAATGCTTTGTATAAAAGATGTCACTGTTAAATGTCTCAAAGAGTTTAATTCTCCTTTTGAAGTGTTGCTTGGCTAGACTCACGCCTACTGAAGGAGCTGAGGCAGGAGAGTCAAGACTTTGAGACCTGGGCAGCAGCATTTCTTTGTCAGTGGTGTGAGTGCACAGGTGTGGCTGGCAAGTTGAGTCAACAGGTGATTAGCCAGGAACTGGGCTTGTGTCAAACACCCCATGGGCTCTGTGACCTGGTCCCACTGAGGTGCCGAGTGATGAAGCCAGATTCAAATCTGGACCTGAGAATTGAGGATTGCTTGAAGAGGTGTTTACAGATCCAAGGCAGGCCATTCAGCTGGGTCCTACACAGTGCATCCCCCACACCTGCATGTTCATCCACCTGTACTGTATCAAAGTCACAAGCTGGTGGCGAACACGGTGTCCCTCATAGCCCCTGTGGACTTTCAGAAGCACGTTCACTTCTACCTCTGTTCTCAAGATGGTAGCTGCTGCCTGAGATGTGTGAAGAGGAAGAATGTCAA
This sequence comes from Mus pahari, assembly GCF_900095145.1. Lineage (NCBI taxonomy): Eukaryota > Metazoa > Chordata > Mammalia > Rodentia > Muridae > Mus > Mus pahari. The sequence goes on from NC_034592.1 coordinate 62,341,271, forward strand.
GGAGGGACAGGGTGGGGCAGGAGCCAATGATGATAAGGAAGAAGATTAAATCCAAATCACCCTGGGCTGCAATTATCTAGTTTCCCAGTGGGCTAATAAAGCAGGATTATAGAAGAGACCGGCTGTTCAACCATGAAGGGCAGACAGTATTAACTTCTGTCTCTGTTTTAGTACATGGTGTTGAACATGGACTACTGTTTGTTAATACTCTGATTGGGCTTTTTATGGTTTGGAGATTCATTTAACAATGTTGGCAGAGTCCCAGAGCACATTTTTGGTGTACAGTAACCCCACACAGGAAGAGGCCAAACTTTAGACTCAAGTCAAGCATTAAAAGTCAATTACCTTGGCTTGATCATTGGTGAGTTATTCCTATTGGATCATTTGCATATTGGATCATTTCTCTCGCTTTGGGTTTTTCCTTGGGACAATAATGGGAGTCCAAGTGGGAGTCAATAATGCCCACTGAACATGACTATTGTGAGTGTGTGTGTGTGTGTGTGTGTGTGTGTGTGTAGGCACATGTGTGCATGTGCGTGTGCATAAATCACTGGCACAGATACCTAGCTATATCTAGGCTCAGGGAAATGAAAGCTGTGACCCATATTGCCAGAAGAATCATTAAATCCCATAATTACTTCACTTCATTTGCAAGTTAAGCTCATAGCAAGGCTCATTTGGACACTGTTCTCAAGGCAACTCTCTACACATGTGTTGCTAAGCAATTGGTATGATGCTTCTGCCTCCTTCTCTTTCTCTATTGACTTTGAAGATGACAACTGAAGACTGAAAGCCACAGGCATGAACTATATGCTGCTACAAATCTTGAAGATGTCACTTTCTCTTCAATGCACCTTTTAGTGACAGAAGCCTCGGATTTTTCTTTCTGGTCTGGATGGTCCGATATGTGTATATATGTGTATAACACACATACACACATGCATATATACACATAAATGCATACACATGCATACATATACATACACACATGCATATATACACATAAATTCATACACATGCATACATACACATACATTTGCACACATACACACACCACACATACACACATAGAACATACACATGTACAGAGAATACATACACACATGTACATACAACATACATACATAGATACACATAACATGCATACAACACACATACATACATAATACACACAAACACATACACATTCATACACATAACACACATAACACACATGCATATACACAACACACACATATACATATATACCACACACACATACATACACACACACACATATACACATACAGACATACATGAGAGAGAAAGACATAGACAGAGAGACAGATATACAGAAAGAGATAAGTATCAGGCAGATGAGTGTGTGTGTGCCCAATTCCTGGCTAACTACTTGTTGGCTCTATTTGCCTATCTTTACCTGTGCATCCACACCAGTGACAAAGAAATGATGTAGTCCAAGATGGCTTTGAATCTGTGATTCTCCTGCCTCAGCCCCTTTAGTATGTTCTAACTTCATCACTAAGAACAAAATTCCAGTTTGTATCCCCAACAGAGAATTGAACTCTGGTCTCTCTCCAGTGTCAAACCAGAGATGCCAACAACTATGCTCAAAAGGCAACTCCTTTTATTTTTTCTAGTATGTAATTAGATATGCTATGTAATGCTGAAGGAAAACTATAATAATTGTTTTCTAATAAAAAAGAAATAATATATTCCCCAGAAGCTTGAAAAATCAGGTACATAAAGAATTTTAAATATCTTTTTTAACATACATAGTTCATCTCATAGAAATGATGACCAAAGAAAGAGAATCCAAAAGACAAATTTTACGCTATTTCCACAAAGCATAAAATGTAGACATTTCTCTGATTAAATCTATGTATATATACAGATCACCTAGCTATGCCCATTTAGAATATGGTTTCCTTGTGTAATCCCCTAAGTAAATGCTTTTCTTCATTGTCACCTAGGAAGCTCTCTTGGGAATTACAAACACGCTCCACACGCCTGAACTCTTAAGCTCTAGGTCCCAGGCCTGCTACTCGCTAGTTGCAAAATTCTGGACTATCTGCCTTCTCCAAGTCTTGGTTTCTCCATGTGCTCCATGAGGATGATAATTTCCACCTTTCATACAAGGACAGACTGAGCTGGTATATTCTAAAAAATTATACAAATCACAAAGGGCTATCCAGATCTGAAAACACATTCAAAATAAAACAGCAATCTAAGCATTGTGGCACATGTCTATACTCCCAGCACTCAGGAGGATTGCAAAATCTAAAATTTCATACTTAGGACAGGGTTTCTAGAAACATCATTGATAGATCCTTGTCAAAGTTGTCTCACAGCTTTGGTGAAGGTCATTGAGGGAAGATGTTGAATGGGTCATTGATCATTGTTCCCAAGCTACAATAAAGACAGCAAATCATGGTGCTTAAGATCACAGATTGGGACTGAAGTTACTTAACTTTCTTAAGTTAATGTTACTTGTTGATGTCTCAGAAGGCAAAAACAACAAAAACAAAACAATATGAAGCAAACTATCCAATTATCAATTTTGGTAACAGAACTATTTCATAAAGCTTCTGTAAGATATGAGCTAATACAAATGCTTAGGACAATATGTTGCATAAGTTATTATTACCTCTGATAGTGTTAGGGGGAGGGGTTGTTTGTGTGCTTTTGTTATTATTTTGTTTGTTTGTTCGTTTGTTTTTTTCTGTTTTGTTTTTCCATCTGGAACATTATCGAGTAACACTGTAGAGCTGTAGTCTCAAGATCCTTTGTCCCAAACACTCCAAACATGATATCTTTTCAGATAATTACTGCCCACTCAGTGTTAACAGATGTGAATTGCTAGAACAGATTCTGGACAGCATTCCTTACAGATTTTTGAATTTCATATTCCTGTGAAATTTTATCAACAGAATTATTTTCTTGTGGCTTTATAAGGTTGAATTCTATTCACTTAGGGAGTATTTGGTGGGGGTTGTTCTAAACTTTACAAATTAGAGAAGTACTGAAGCTTATGGTGTAGTTTACAGAAATACAATGTGGAGAAGGTGGTCAGCTCTCTGGTATAACCATCAAGGCTTCCCTGGTGACTTACAAGTTTCTTGAGCACTAAGTGGAAGGAAGACACCAGAACCATATAATCATAACATGCTAAGGTAAGATGATATCCAACCAAGAGGCTCGTGGGCTGGCTGCATCTTTCAAATTAGGCAAATGAAGCTTAATGTGAGTTACTTTAGGGAAAGCCGGGGTAGTTGGGCCATCTTGGGTTCCCTCGGGTTTCTTGTATTCCTCAGTCCGTGAACTGCTCATGGATGCCTTTATTGATCTCACCAAGTGATCAATTGATTTCTCTTAGTGTTAAGAGATAATTAACTTGCTCATTGCTGACGGACTCTCAGAGATGTTTGGACACTGTTCACAGTAGGAGGAGTGTGCAGTGGGAACTAAGCTACAACAGTACAGTTGTAGCTTTTGAAGGTTTTAGTTGGAAGTAGGTATTGTTTGCTCGCTACTCTAACGTGTAGGATCTGTCTTATTCCCGTGGGCTTGAGTTTTTCTTAATTTAGTGTTTGAAACTTTCATACAAATATAAAATGTATTTCAATTATATCCATTTCCAGCTCTGTCCTTCCAACTTCCCCTGGGCTCCCACCCACCTCTCTCAATATCATGTTCTCACTCCTTTTTAATCTGTATTTTTGATAGCACATTAAGTCCAATTAGTACTCCTCACACGCACATGAGCATAGGGTCGCCCACTGGGACAGGTACAGCCCATAGCCACGCTTAAAAGAAAAGTGACTCTCCCTCCCCTGGCAGCTACCAACCACCAGTCACTCTTCAGTTAGGAAAGGGACTTGGGAGATTGATATTTTTCAGTAGAAATACTTATGTAGGAAAGCTTTCTTTAACCTTTAACTTAAAGACATAAATTCAAATTCTATGACATGTTAGTTGGCATGTCCTCTGTCGAAACTGATGTAAAAATCCAAAACCCCTCTTGGTTTTCTTGTCATTTTTGAGGCAGGATCTCCTAGGTTAGGCTGGCCCAAATTACTATGCTAAGGATGAACTTGAACTTCTGACCCTCCTGCCTTCACCTCCAAGTACAAGAACTACTTATGTGTAGCACTATGCCTGGTTTGTGTGGTACTGAGGATTGAACCCAGGGCTTTGTACATCTGCTCTAACCTAGCTGGAACCTTTGCCCTAAAGGAGACTTGAACCAAAATCATTTTTTCTTATAGAGGTTATGAAATGGCAGTACCAAGGAATTACCTCCCACCAGCTGTCCCAATGATAGATAAAGACATAACACTTCATTCGAAATAACTCTTCATTACAAGTGTCCTTGTCTTCACGTGTAACCCAATGACACCCCTGAACCTCATCTGTGACCTTCTAGAGTATACACTAGTCACTCTATGAGCAGTTCAGGCACAAGGCTCACTCAGGACTAAACATAACTTTCTACAAAGCTACTCATTCAAAACTCTTGGGCAGGAACATTTTGTAGAGGTTTTTTTCCTCTCTTAGTGGAAAAGTCCTGGAAGTCGTTTTCTGAGTTCTCCCATGTTGCTTATGAAGATCAGAAGAAAAGCCATTTGCTGGCATTTCCGCAGGTACAGAGTACAGAGCAACCCAGATGTGTGTTCTCTCTGCCAACAGCTCTTCCACTGTCAGAATAAACGGGACTAGATAAGCTGACCCTTTGGAGAAGCTCCACACAGGAGGGCAGCTTACTAACCCCCAGTGCCTCATATGCATTCTTTTGGATACGGGGAATCGTGAAATTAGACAAGTCTGTTAGCAGGCAGTTTCAACAGAAAGATGAAAGACAGCAGTGGTTTGAGCATAATGTGATTCTACACAACTGTCTTGTATAGAAATGGAGAAAAATGGACAGCTTTAAGGTTTATTTAGAGTGAGTCAAAGAATGTGGTGACAGAGCTCACATAGGGAGGGAATGAAAGCAGACTTCAAGATGACACCCACACTTTAGCCTCGACCTCTGATTCTGAGGAAGATGAGACAGGAAGGAATCTGCTGTGGAGTGGGTGGGGTAGACAATTCTCTGTGGGTCAGGGATGAATGTTGCTTTGTCGGGAGGCATGCTGTCTGTGAAAAACAGAAACTCTTCCTCCTTCACTGGATCCCACAATAGGTTCCTTAATCTCTCCGACCATGGGACCCACTCCTTGATCCTCTCCAAGAAGGCCGGGTCGTTTGCCTGAGTTAGGAGGAGGAAGACTGTGTAGACCACCCTTCTTGGCTGCCCTTCCTTCTCAGGAGCCAGATCCCTTGCAAGAAGCAAACTTTACACTGTCTCAAGGCCATAACCTCCGAGGGGACAGCTGCTCGTGTGGAGGCACTTTGGACATTCAGCACTGTCTAGACCTGGAAGGGCATATTTATCTAATTCAGGAATTGAATTTTACAAGTGCCTGTAAATATACTGCGCACGCCAATGTCTGCTTCACTAATTATAACGTGACGCTTTGATGATTCATGTGCATTCTGCTCTGGTTTAAATATCTTCCCCAAAATTTTGTGTCAGAAACTGAATCCCCAAATACACGTGGATGACATTTTAAGACAAGGCCTTCAGGAGATAATAGGGTTAGACAGCATCAGAAAGGTGAAGTCTTACGATGCTCTGACTCACCTCTCTGATTCACCATTAGAATCCCCTCCATCACATCGTGGTGTACCAAGTAGGACCTCACTGAAAGCCCACATCATGCACCTGGACCACCTAGCATATAGTACTCTGAAAAAAACAGATCCTAATCTTCATGACTTTACATGGTCTCTGGCATTGAGTGGTAGCAGCTGAAAATGAACTATGGCAGTTCGCTTGGTTCAGAGCAGAAAAATACAAAACAAAACAAAAATAAAAACAGGAGCTGTTTACTAGCTCCTCTCTAAGTCTTAGAGGGCGGGGACAAAACAGCCTGTTTCTGACTCTAGGGCCCTGTGGTACCCCAGTGTTTCTTTCCTATGGAATAAAACGTGGAGATGATAACACCTACCCTTTCTTCCTCTCTGAGTATCAGGAAAGTAAAGGAGATTATTCTGCACAAGTGCCAAGTACAAAATGATATTCAAATACAGGAAACACTTCTGTTCATTCTAAATGCACCATATAGATATTGCATAGATGGAATTTCTGCAAAGAGAACATTGAAATGGGCTAAATGGCATTTCTACTGTAGCAGTAATAAGTATTATGATAGATATTTTGTTATATTGTCTCCTCAGACACAGTCCCTTATAAAAAGTGGCAACTGCACAAGAAGTGACAAGAGAGCGGTTTGGTATTCATTTATTTAAGTTTTCCTATTTGATATGTGGACAATGTGGCCTGTGCTTTAGCAAATAGAAATGCATCTATAATGAATGGGTTCCTTTATCAAGGAACAAAAATGTCTTCCCTAAAGCAGGGGTGATCAGGTTCTGCTAGGAATCATGAAGAAAGAAAGTTACAGATAGTAAGACTCTGCGAAAAAATGTCAGCTCTCGGAAACATAGCTACCTAGCTTCAAAAGCCCAAAGACTTTCCCTCAGATGGACTGTCACAGGAGGGCAGAAGCAAGCCCTGTGGTTGGGTTTCACAAATGAATAAATATGTTCTATAGAGTGTTGAGTCATTAAAAGAGAAGGTCTATGGTCACAGCAGAGGTGATCAAATTCCATATGCATCCTGGTGCATTCGGGAAGACAAAAAGTATTTCCTTTTATATACCGAAGAATGGGGGACACTCCTCTCTCTGCATGGTACACTGACCACCAGCACCATAGGGTTAACAGAGGCAAGACCCCCCCACACACAAAAAAAAAGACCTGTTGGTGGCATGGCAACTTGTGTGCTGCTGCTGAGAGTTTCAAAGAGGAAATGTGTGTCATTGTCCTTGTTTTAATAAAGCTTGGGTGTTGCCTATCTCCTGCCATTTTTTTTTCTTAGAACATTCTTGGGAGGCAAAATCCCTTTTATGTTATAAGACACTGACCCACAGGAAACACATTACAACCAAAGGCCACATGGGGTCACAGCTTAAAATCTAATTAAACTCTGTGTGTTTAAAAGGGAAGACAAATATTCCACGTGCCTCATTTTAAAATGGAAAAGAAGGCCCAGTCACTGGCCACGTGGTAGTCAAAGAAGCAGCTTTCTGCAGGGGATTTGGGGGACACCTATGAGATTTACACTTTGATTTTGAAATTAAAAACTGGGAATTAATCCTTATTTAAATATTATATCTGTTTCACGTTGTCAATGATGTCAGAAAGACCGAGAAGACAAGGAGGAAATGCAAAAAGACAGGTAAGATAAGGGTGACAGATAAGAAGGAGAGAAGCTGGGCAGAAAGCTAGGAACCCCAATGAAAAGGACCTAGAAGGGCAGGGTGTTGGCAAAGAGAACAGTGTCAGGCAGAGAGAGATGAGAAGGAGACTGAAGAGGGTAGAGGCTGAGAGCCTCCTGCTCCGACGACTCTAGGTTGTGTGTGGTAGATGTTTGGACTCTGGGGTGTGTGCAGTAGATGTGTGGACTCTGGGCATGTGGGTGGTAGATGTGTGTCCACTTTCCGTTCCCTTGCACTGAGGAGCACTAAGTACTGTGACCCGTCTTTGAAACGTCATTCGGCTGCTTAAAAAATCTGACCACTGACGACTCTGGAAGAGCTTCATCTTTCCCATGTGTTGAGAGGTCTTAAAGCAATGACAGATAGCTGAAAACATACCAAGAAGCTGATGGGACTTAACAAGCAGGGGTGAGGCCATCGGCTCCACCCCCAGTATGAGAAAAAGAAAAAGTCTGGCATCTTGGAGAGTGTTTCCTGAAGACAAGTACAGATGGGCGAGCTCTAAGTGCTTCCTGGAGACAGTGGAGGTGGGAATGGCTTGCATTTGCTGTCCCCAAAGGCTTGAACCCCAAAGGCACTCTACACACTTTAATCTGGCTTGAGTTACTGCCCCACACCAAGAATCTGACTTTCCATATTTTCTCCAGGGAATCATTATGCTTTGCCTGAAAAGTATCAGCACGAGTTTAACTAAACATATGTCCTGTGATGAACCTGGGCACCCTGACTTTCCCAGAGCTCCAGTTCAGTCCCATAAGAGCCATAGTTCATTAGCTGCCTCTTGGTTTTGTCTTCCCTAATCTAAGTGGTAACACATGAAGCATCTGCTCTCTGTGCCTTCCTCTCTTTAACTTTCCCAGGCTGGACCATACCCACCGCATCCCTGTACCCATCCTGTACCAGTCAATTAGAAAATGAAGGGACCTTTGGCTTAGCTCAGTGACATTACCTAAAGCCTTTGTTCTAACCTGGTACTCCAACCTAACAGTTGCATTGTTTTCTCATGTATTCAGTGTGCGTGTGTGTGTGTGTGTGTGTGTGTGTGTGTGTGTGTGTGTACTAATCATATCATGTGTTAGATGCTATACTAACACAGAGTGTTCCAAAGCCAGGAAAGCCATAGCCTATACCTTTAACAAATTCACAATCTAGAAGAAAGAGTGGTAAGCCAAAACTTTCTTTCTTTCTTTTTTTTTTTTTTTTTTTTTTAAATTCAGTTTTTCGAGACAGGGTTTCTCTGTATAGCCCTGGCTGTCCTGGAACTCACTCTGTAGACCAGGCTGGCCTCGAACTCAGAAATTCCCCTACCTCTGCCTCCCGAGTGCTGGTGAGCCAAAACTTAAATGGCAGACACCAAGAGTATGAGTCACTTGGCTGAAGCACTAGGGGAGTGAGTGAAGAGCAGTTAATCTTCTATCCCAATCATTCGTTCTTTCAAATGCATTGTTGTTATTATTGCTATACTATTGTTGTTATTATTATTAATTATTGTTGTGTGTGCATGGTGGGGTGGTACACATGCCATAAGATGCAAGGACAACCTTGGGGAGTCCGTTCTTCGCACCACTACATGAGTTCCAGGATCTGAACCTGTCACCAGGCTCACACGGGAAGCATCCTGACACAGCGAGCATCTCATGGGATCCCGTTATTCATGCTGATACTTGAAGTCACAGCATCAGCCCTGCCTCAGCCTGGGTTATGAGCCAGTGTCCAGCACAGTCATGCCGTGCCCCAAACCTGTAAAGTTCGAGGCTCTAAAATTATTTTCTTGAAATTGATAGCAATTTTCTTTTTGAATGTATGCCTTGAATATGAAGTCAAATTAATCAGGGGTCCACCTAGTGTTCAGCCTCCAGCTCCTGACCCCATCCCATGATGCCTACATCCTTTTCTACTTGAGACCCTGAAACCCCACATGGACAAGAGTAAGCAGCTGCGTTCTGCTGGTAGCTTCCTTTCCCAGCTGGGTTCTGGCATGGGTGTGGAGTAAGGGCAATGTCCTAAGTCATCATCCCCATACGGCTACTCCTGCCCAGTAAGGGATTCAGGGAGAGCTCTCTAGCTCATCCATCCTTTGGGGACTGCCTATCTACAGTGTACTAAGGGGCCCTGATCAGAAGGCACTGCCCTGGGGAAGCAGGAGACTTGCTGGAGAGGACAGCTCACTGCTTGACTAACTGAGACATTGAGCTGGACAGTGGCTGCAGGTACTGGGTCAGAATAAAGCCGCCCAGGATAAAGGCGCACTGCAGGTATTTCGTAAGCACAGCAGCAATGAAATGGGGACCAGGAGCTTGCACTCCCCCTGAGCTGGCCTAGAAAATCCTCCCACTCACTTCTCCAATTCTCTCTCCCCCTCATTTAAGGAAGGCAGCTCTGGGTTGAAGATGTGGAGTCTACCGAGGGGAAGAAACCAGCTCCCACGTGTGACCGTAGCGTAACGCTCGGCTTTGAAGGCATGATGCGAAAGCCGCGATTAATGTGGAGTTTGAATTGGGGTCCAGAACAGAAAAGAAAACCTGTGCTTGGACTCTCCCTTCTGAGATCACCTCGACTCCTGTTTGGACCTGTCAGCTTCCAGCTTTTCACAACAGACGTTTTGCTTTTTCTGAGTCTTTACCAGGCAACAAACATTTCTCATAATTTCACTTAATCTTGGCACTAGCCTTTTAAGACATGTATCAGCCTTTCCTTCTTAGCATTGCATGTAAAAACAACTGGAAAAATAAATATGACACAGGGTATGGATATTGAACCGAACCCACTGTGATTGTGATTGCTCCAAGACTGCTTCTATCACCTGCTTCTTTTGAGCTCTTATTATTGTTGCTAAGAAAACTGAGATTCTATTACTTTCTAATATGCTTTATTTGCTTAATAGCATCTTGTAAGCGATTTCCTTTGATTAAATATTCCATTTTATGATAAACCATAATCTAGTTAGCCAAGCCTTTAGTCAGATATTTTGGTTGACAACTTTACACTGTTATAAACACACTATAATAAATATTCATACATATAAGTCTTAGCATCATGTACCCATAAAATTTTCCTTAGGATGACCTGGAGCTGTTACATTAGAAGCCATCAATGATCTTAAAGCCGTACACAGTCATTGCCAAACTTTCCCACATCATTACTTCTCAAAGACTGTGAGCTAGAGGCCAGCCTTGTCTCCAGAGTGCATTTGACAGTATAGGGAGGCTGTTAAAATTGCTGCAAGTGAGCAAGCACGTCTGGGCAGAGGCCAAAGATGCTCTAAGAATGCCGTGGTATATATGTAGTCAACTCTAAACTCACAGCATCGAAGTACTTACTCATTCCCAAATACCAATGGTGCCTCTGTGGAGAAACACTGGGGTGCTTAATTGAAGTCTTATGTACAATAGATAATCTATTCTAGCTGGTTATGTCTCTCTGTGGAACAGAATGACTAGAGCAAACTCTAACCTACATAACACTGAATGTTAGTGTTGAAACAAAGGCTATGTATGACAGAGGTGATTTCATTCATTCATTCAATTTACCCAGGCACCTGTTAGTTGACAAATGCTATAGTAAGTGTCAAACTTCCATCCTAGGAGGAGGGTCGGATCAGTAGATCAGTAGAGAAGACATGGTGTGGGGGTAAACTCAGGCTTTACCTGCTAATGAGAAGGCATATTTATCTTCGTTTTCTGCTTGTGTATTTTCCAGGGAACTTTGGACTGTGTCATTACCATATCGTCTCTCAACAAGTTACTCTGCCTCACGAGGCTGCTGCATGGAATCACTAGTGCAGCCATGTTGCTATGATGCCTTTTCTGGCTTCTTTAGAAGCTCTCTCTACAGAGTGAAATCACCTCTTCCTGCCACAGAAGCTCAAGGCCTTAAATATGACACATTCTTAGGATGCTAGTGGCTCCTCTTTTCCCACATGGCCTTTTGTTTCTGCAATTTAACTCAGTGGGATCTCAATTTGGCTAATTTGGAGGTGGATAAAATGTTCTCCTGCCTTTGTATGTTGAATTAGTAGGTAGTCCCCCAAGTGCCAATACTCTCTATTCACAGCAGGCACGAGTAAAAGGCAGGCACCAACCCAGAACTTCCTCTCTTGTTTCATTTTTTTTTTTTCATAATGGAGAACAGAATCAAGGAGAGGTACCTCAGCTCCAGGCTGGGCTCTCCACTATGTTCCCACTGGGTAAGGCTGGGTACATCGCTGCTACTAGCTGCTTGTCTCCTCTGTTCTCTGCATAGCCTTGGGACTATGAACAAGAGGAGATGCTACGGTTGGCAGATGTTTTTACAAGCTACTGAAAGAATAAGACGTAGATGGATCTAGTCTCGGTGTCACATTCCTGGAGACAAGAAGGAAGCAGAAGACGGTCCTAATAACGGCAGCTAGTGCGGCCCTTGGGTGACAGTGCTCTGGAGGTAGAGGAGGAGGCTAACTGGGAAGCCAGTGGGCTCTGGAAACAGAGGGGTCTAGCCTCACTTTTCCAGGAATCAATATGCAGGAAAGCATAAAAATCTAGAAAGGTTTCCTAGCAACTCTGTCCCAAGCCTACAATCTTTAACTCCATTACAGTCGATATTAAACTTTAAATACGTAATCACCCACATTAGGTTGCAAAATACCCATAAAAGCCATTCCGTCATTAAACTTTACACAGCCATGCAAATGATAAAAAGAATACCATCAAATTTTTTTTATTGAAAAATAGTAAAGGTTAGAACATTCTGGTGATCGGATAAACTGGTACAGGCAGCGTAAAATGGGTGATGCGGAGCCTTTAAAGTAACACCGAGAAAGCATAGAAGAAAAAAAACGTAAAGAGAGCTTTCCTGTTAATTAGTGGCCAATGAATTTAAAGTCAAATGAATCCCGAAACCAAACAAAGTTGCCCATGTCTGCAATCCCCACACTCAGGAAATGGAAGCAGAGAGGCTGTGGGCTTGCTGCCATCTTAAGATGTTGAAACAACAGCAGAGGGCTGGGGCTGTGAGGCTGATGGGTAGAGCACGTTTCTAGTGTGTCCAATACCTTTAGGTCAATTCTCAGCACACATGCACACATATATATGCACACACACACACACACACACATGTACACACACATACACACATTTACATACACACAGACACACACATGCACATACACACATATGCACATACAAACACATGCGCACACATGCACACACACATACACACACATGCACACACACACATACACAAACACACACACACACACACGCCCTCTGTGTCACAGATTCTCCTATCCTAATAAACTATTAGAACTTGATGAACTGCAATTTGATCGTCTGCCCTTGAATGGCACTTGCCAACATTTACATACTTCACAATGAGTCTTGTCATTTTTTTAAAGTTCTTAGGATTTCTACAATGAAACTGAAGATTATCATACTGGAGATCTAATATGGAGAGTGTACAGCACAGAAACCCAACATGTACTTATGGAATTACATATTGTGCTAGAAAAGTAAACTCATTGATCAATTCTACAAAGAAGTTCAACAGAGGTATGCTTGGTCAATGCCAAATGTGTATCTTGATCAGTAAATCCCTCAGTCTAATGTTCACTTAATCCGTCCGTTTGTTTTACATTTTAAAAACAATCGTTGCCTTTGTAAAAGACATCATGGTTAGGCAGTACTGGGTTAAGACATCCAGTGTTGTTTTCGTCTTCTGTGGAAAGATAGGAAGACAGGAATGATTACCGAGAGGAAACAAGTTTGGGTTCACAAACTCCAAAAGCAGAGCATGGTGGGAGGTCACATGAGAAAGGAGTGGGTCAGTCAATTGGCAGAAGCAGGGAGGGCAGAACATGGGCAGGAGCTTTCACGGGGGGGGGGGGGGTTGGAGGGAAGGAAGAGGCAAGGAGGAAAGGTAGGCCTTAGGATGGGCGGTCTTGAATAATTTTGATAGGCTCTGGGCCAGACAAGCAGTTGGTTTAAAATGATATGTCCCCCAAAGAAATGTGTGTTGAAGGTTTGGTCTGCAGTGTAATATATCCACAGGTAGGAATATGAGAATTGATTGGCCCATAGGAGCTCTAACTTTATTAAGTGATTAGCACATAATGAATTCAGTGCTGAGTCGATATTCTGACATGAGGCCTAAGTAGAGGAAGCAGGTCGTTGGCTGAGGGTTTGTATGCCTTGTCCACGGTCTTTCCCAAACTCCATGCTGCTTTGAAACATAAGGCAAGTGGCTTCCTCCACCACGTGCATCAACCCCAGGATACTTTAGCTCAGAACAAGCCCAAAGCACTGGGTCAAGTGCCTTTGTGTTGGAACTTCAGAACCTGTGAGCCAAGAGAAACTTCCCCTTGTTTGAAGTTGTTTCTCTCTGGTGTCAGGGGTGATTGGGTACAGCTGGGAAAAATATCGATTAATACAGCTCTCGGCTCAGAATTGTTTGGTCTGAATATCCAAGGCATTCTCAAAGGGTGGGCTTTGCTATCTCTTAGAATTGGCCAGCCTTGGAATACCCCAAATGTCAGAGTATCAGGAGTACAGAAAATAAACTAGGCATGATGATGCACACCTCTAATCCAGGCATGATGATGCACACCTCTAATCCAGGCATGGTGATGCACACCTCTAATGCAGGCATGGTGATGCACACCTCTAATNTGCACACCTCTAATGCAGGCATGGTGATGCACACCTCTAATGCAGGCATGGTGATGCACACCTCTAATCCAGGCATGGTGATGCACACCTCTAATCCAGGCATGGTGATGCACACCTCTAATCCAGGCATGGTGATGCACACCTCTAATCCCAGAACTGAGGAGGCTGAGGCAGAGACACCTGAAATCCGCCTTGGGCTGCATAGCAAGGCCCCAGTGGAAAAGCAAAGCAAAACAAAACAAAACAAAACAAAACAAAACGAGTTAGAGAGGAGAGAAGGGAGGCGAGGAAGGGGAGAGAGGAGGAAGGAGAACCCAGGAAATAAAGCCAATGTAGATATTTTAGATGAAAAGTTTGCCTTTTATGTGGAGATTCCTTGGCAGAGCCAGCCTGCGAACTCTGGACAGTGAGCTTGGAAACGTTAATTAGACCTTGTGTTTTTTTCTGAAGATGCTTTTTCATTATCTCATGAGAATGTAGTGATTTGATTTAATGATTAGATGCTTATAAAATACTATAAGGTGGATATGTCATGAAATACTGTTATGCTGAAAAACATACAAGAAAAAGTATGAGAAAACATAAATATGTTATGCCTAAAAAAAAAAAAAACATACGACAGACCCAAGAATACAAGCCTGTTCCCGGCTCCCTGGCCCCGAGACCAAAGCCTGTTCAGCTGTGAAGTCTTTTACAGAAACATTAAAATCAAAGGAGGAAAGTTCCATCAACAAAACAAAACAAAAGCTGTCACGTCGTCGCTGTTTGATATGACCCTGGAGTTTTCTTCAGGAATAAAGAACACTATTCCTGATGAGTAGACCACAACCCTGTGGACCGAATCCTTTATGTAGGGGATACCCTCAGTGGGGACCACATCCCAGAATGGAGAATTACATAGCACAGAGGCAGTGTCCTGAGGGCATTAAAACAGGGCTGCATCAGAGCATGCTATGAGTTGGTGCCATTCAGTTTATCTAAGCCTGTTCCTCCCTAACTTGGTCTTTACACAGATGGCCCTGGTGAGAAAACGGAGCATCTTTGCTGGACTGATGGGTTTCCTTCTCCAGACGTGCTTGCCACCTTTTGCTGTACTGCTCTGTGCCAGGAAGCAGACAACTGCTGGGCCAGATTCCCTTTATCCACTCAGACTTCTCAAGTTTAACCAGTGTGTGGCACTAGCAAGAGGGTAGGGTGTGAGAAGGGCCCCATTCCCCTGACACTCTCTCTCTTCAAAGACTTGACTTGACCCTGGCTAAGTTCCTCCTTTGATCCCCAAGGCCACTAGACCTGATTAGGCAGCCCCTCCTCACAACTGTTATGGTCTTTGGGTTTTGGAAGTTGCCTTCTGTTCTTGGGGTGGCAGTTCGGAGGTGGAAGGAGGCGGAGAGCTAGCAACTAGCCCAACATATCGGTGGTAACTCTCAGTAACAGAAGGGAAGCAGAGTTTTCACAGAGATTGGTCCACAGACAGCTAATAAGACCAAGTCAGTCAGAATCAGTCACTTGGAAATGCAACCATCTGAAAACTGAATATTTATGAAACCTTTTGAAACTATGTGAAGCATATGACTTATAATCAATAAGCTTGAAAGGTCAACACTTCTAAAAAGTAATAATCACAAAGCTGGTCAATATAATCTCCCACATCTGAAAGGGATTTGCAAAGAAAAACAAGACAAAATAAAACCCTATGATTTGTAAGGCCTTGAACTACAAGCACCTTCAAAAAGCTAAGCAGAGCATGTTCCAGCTTGGGAGTTCTCAGTGATATGTTCCTAGTTTCCAATATGTATTTGGTTAGGTCAGGCTGGCTGCTTTGTTTGTTTGTTTGTTTGTTTGTTTGTTTGTGACAGGGTCTCACTATGTAGCACCTGGTGGCTGAAAATCATTATCTAGATCAGGCTAGCCTCAAACTCACATGGGATCTGCCTGCCTCTGCTTCCCTACTGCTGGGATCGAAGGTGTGTGCCATCACGCCCAGGGAGGCCGTTCTGTATGTAACAGGATTTCTACACAGCCTCTTCAAAGTAAAAGAAAAAAATTCAAAAAGAGAAAAAGCAAGGCACATTGGAGTGGGTACTTTATTGATGCGGACGAGCAATTCAGACAACCCTCCAGTTACTTAGGCTTTTATGAGCCTTTACTTTTTCTAGCTTTCAAAATGGAGACTAAATACTTTAAAGATCTGATTAAGAGCTGAGCTTCCAGCTTAGTCATCCATGTTGTCTGAACGGTCAGGACTTGCTATTTGGAGGTGTCTAAGCCAGAGCCAGGCAGAGATACGGGGCAACCACTTAGTTCCCTAGGCATCTCTGTCGGGTGCACTGCAGGGCTAGTGAAGCCTTGATCTAGAGCTCACTTAAGGCAAGTGGCCCAGAGTGCTAAATACTGGAGTAGAGCAGATCCATTACATCATGACAGAGACAGGAAGGAGACAGCCAGACGTGTAGTCAAGGTGGAATTTGAGAGAAAAGATGGACTGGCTGTCACCGAGGTGTGCCTTAGGCTCCCTGGTCCTGTAATTACATTAGGAATGCCAGGAGAACTTATACTGTAAAGAAAAAGGCAAGCAAAGAACAGGGGTAATGTGCACCCAGTAGTCAGTGGCCAGGAAAGACTACTCCAGGAGTGGCTGTACATGAAGGCTCTGCAAGCCTCACATCTCCACTTGAATCCCGGCTCTCTCCATGGTCAGCTGAGCCATTTTGAGCAAATCCTTAATGTGGCTAGGCCTCAGTCTTTGCTCCTATAAAATGAAGCACTGTTAGGACTGAAAAGGAAATTCCCACTAAAGGGTTAATGTCTGCCCCACAGTACACTGGAGAGGGGGGTGGTTGTTAACAACAGTGGGGTTCCCGGTGCCTTTTATCAATATTGTTAATAGATAGCCTACAGAGGTGTCTCCTCCTTGCCCCATATTTTTCATTCCAGTAAAAAAAGATTTCTCATTCTAGGCCTGCAAACCTATATTTTGTGATCGAAAGCAAGTCTCATTAATATGTGAAACCGCTGTTCTGTTAGATCTAACCAGTTAATAAGAAACCCTTGGGACTGTAGCAAGTACACATCTTATAGTACCAGGGAACCTTCTTTGCTGTTTTCATCCAAAAAAGAAAAACCAAATAAATAAATTTAGCCTCTTTGCTTATAAATGACCAAAAAACCTAAGGTCCTCCCAAAATATTATAAACCCATCCCACTTTCTTTTAAACAATGAGACTTGCCTTTTTATAACCCACATCCTACTTTCCAAAAAGAATGTGGTCATGTGGCAAAACACTGCCCTGCAACTAAGGAGCTAACTGGCCACGCAGTGCACCTAGGGGTCTTGGTGACTTCCCTCCAAGACAAAGCAAAGCTATTTCAGAGGCCAAGTTCACATGTCTCCTGAATACTATATTAAACAGGAAAAATTAGCTTCCAAATTAAGCCCGCCTTGTAAATAAACAGGTGACCAAACCTCAAGAACCAAAATAAATGGGTCAGATTAGTAAACATTTAGTTTCGGGGATAAGGAGGAAGGCCAAGTTCACCTTAAGTCACCTTACTGTGATTCTGTAGGACCAGGACTTCTCTCGGCTCCATTCTCAGTCAAGTAGCCAAGTGCGGTCTGTCCTTATGTTTATCACGACCGTGTGTCTGTCAGGAAGAGGGGGGTCTGAGATGGGAAATGTCTCCTGCTGTGGGCACAGAAGTCAGTTCTAGTCATGGGCCAGTGAACTTGCCTGTGGGCTTGGGGAAATTTTAAAAACATTGTGTGCAGAGCTGAAAATAAAATTTCATGGAATTCCTTTATAGGACAGGATTGGAGCAGGGTCAACACCCCTTTTAAAGTCAACCTCATAGCTCAATGATGCGACCATGGACCATCTGTGGCCTCATTAGGGATAGAAGCACTTTTATCAGCTTTCTAGATGCCCCAAGTCAATTCCTTCTGAGACTGACACTTTAAATGTAAATATAGAGATTAAAAGCAGGTGGAAAATGAATTCCATGAAAACGAACTGCTAAATGTTAGTGCAGTATTATTTAATACATAATGAACACGCCACTATAGCACAGTGCACCCTTAAATTCATCGTAGTGTGTCTGTTCTGTTTTCTATCTCTTCTCTGGCATAAGCCATCAGCTGTGTCTTCTTACATTATGGAAAGGCAGGGTAGGATTTGGATGGGCAAAGATGGAAGGGGGGAAAAAAGTGTCCCTGGCAGGAAGGAAGCAAGGCCCAAAAATAGAAAGGCCCTATTCAAGCATCGAAAATGGTACATAATTTAATTAGGATGAAGCTGGGGCCACGCGAAGGCCTGCAATAGACACTGGGCTGGAATAAAATTGAACCTCTCATACTCAGGATGACTCAGAGTCAGGCAGGGCCAGCTTCGTGAGCATGTGGCCAGAGCGGTTGTGGGAGGAGGGGCGGAGGCTGCTCCACTGCCCTGTGAATATTCTTAACACTTTGGTCTTGGAATCTGTTTTGTGTGTGAACTGCAATGGAACAGCCGAGTTTGAACCAGGAGTTCAGGGATTTGGCTACGTGCTGATTCCCCACTTCCTGCCCCAAATTAGGTCTTGGCCACCTGACCCTTGCTTCCCCCGTGTCCCAAGCCCCATCTAGACCCCCCCCCCTTTGCCCTGGAAATAGGCACAGCAACCTGACCGTCTGTGTGGAAAGAAACCCACCTGCTGTAGCTCTTTGCTCTTGAGTGGCATCGGTGTGGAGGCAAGAGAAGAACACTGTGGTCCATAGCATCTCAGGGTAGAGCAAGGTACTGATCCTCTCCACCCTGAGCTGCGCCACCACTGCCTGGCCCAAATTCTCACCAACAGGACAACTCCCATCTGTTCCCTGCGGCCACTCATCCCCGTCTCTGCTTTAGTTCTGTCATTTATTACAGCTCCACCAGGCCATCATTACAGAGTCAGTTACTCTCACAGCTTCAAGCCTTCCTCTGTTCTATCCATTTATTCGCTGCCACCCAGTCAGCCAACGTGCCATTTTGATCATCCGAGGAGGCTTCTTGTGGTCTATGGTCAGACAACTCTTTATCAGATGTTCAAGGTCCTTCCTGGGTTCCCAACTCACTGTTGCAATGCCATTTTTTTTAAGCTGAGTTAAAACAGTCCTTCTCGTCCTTCTCACCCTACACATCCTGTGCTTACTTTTCACTCTCTCGGAGGCCATTTTGTACTACCGAAAACACTCCCGCCAGCCTCAAAAACGATCCGGCAAGGAAATGCGACCTTTTAACAACTGGCATGGCACCTCCTTCAGGGACTCTCCCACCACAAGCTCCATAGTGACCATTTGTTTCTAGAAGGGCACCACCCAGCTTGGCCATTTGAGCACAGTGTGGTAAAGAGTTCTTAGCTCTTATCTGTAAGCACTAGGGATGGGGTGTGGGGGACAGGAAGTGTGACCTCTCACCTTTCTATACCCGCAGATATAGAAAGGCTCTCTGTATGCCTGTTGGATCTGACCTGTGGAATTAGTGACTCTGTTGTGTAAACAGATCGGGTCTTCTGAAAGCCTAGCACACCTGCGACTCTCCTGCGTCATCCTATCTCTCCTCCTCTCAGTTCACCTAACAAAGCAGCCTGCTGCCTTTCAGACCCAAGCTCATCAGACACCTGTATCGTCATTAGCAACACCAACACAAGCTCATCTTGCACTTTCTATTAACGTCTAAAGTGCTATATTCTGGGTGTTTGGAATAATCTCAAAGAGAGCCCCTGTTACCTAAGTGCTCTTATTTGCAACATTTCGAGGGCAATTTATTCATGACTATATTAAAGTGGGCTGTTTAATAACTGATAACTGTCGGAGAAGAAAGGTAAATTGCAGTCACCCCGATCAAACTGGATACCTGAAAGGAATATATTTTTTCCACTTGCAACTCTTTATTGTTTTTTCTTAATTTCAATCCTGTTTTCTAGGACCAATTAAGAAATGCAATGCAAAATGGAGAAAGCAAAAGAGATTTATTTTTGCTGCCAAACTCCTATTCAACTTTAGTGTCTCATTAAATATTCTACCCTTGACTTCAGGATGCGATATTCATTATCATAATTGCATAAGTGTCTTTAATGCCTTGTTCTTGCTCAAAGAAGCCCCCAAATGATTAAGACCATTAACCTAATTACCCAATAATTAAAATCTGAAACTCTGTGTGATAAAATTTCACTCTCCTGAAGAAAAATAAAAGGGTACTAACTGAATCTGAGCAAGCCACACCTTTAACTATGCAGATTTATAAAGAATTGAGAAGGGCAGTTATATTTCTACACAGAGACTTCAAGATTGTTACATACATAAGAATAAATGCAACATAATGAAAAAGACAGATGTGAGTCTGAAGAAATGACTCAGTAGTTACAAACACTGCCCTTCCAGAAGTCCACAAGGCAGATCACAACTGTCTGTTAAGTCCTGATCCAGGGTATCTGACGCCCTCTTCTGGCTGCTATGAGTACTGCATACATGCGATGCGCAGTCATGCAGGCAAAACACACACACACACACACACACACACACATATACATGCTTGGAAAGTTCAGTTTTTGCTCTGAGAAACCCGTAAGATCAGAGAAGGGAGAGAGTGGGGAAACGCTAGAACAGGAAAAGGAGGCAGCAGCAAGCCAGCTCTGGATGGAGAGGTTGCCTAAGGTACAAAGCATGGAGATTTGCTAGGCTAGGGTATAATGGCATGCTATTGGTGATGCTTAAGACACTCTTAAGAATAGGAGAATGAAGGCCTGGAGAGATGGCTCAGAGGTTAAGAGTACTGGCAGCTTCTCCAGAGGTCCGGAGTTCAATTCCCAGCAACCACATGGTGGCTCACAAACCATCTGTAATTGGATCCAATGCCCTCTTCTGGTATACTGGCATACATGTAGACAGAACTACTGTAAATATAGTAAGTAAATAAATAAATATTTTTTAAAAAGATGTAGAAGAATGATTGTTTTGTCTATAAAGTCCTTGCATTTAATGTTGATTCTAAAACAGTTACCCTGAGGAGGAAGCTTGGCTCAGGGAGAGATTAGATTGGTAAAATGTGCTGAGTTCACAGCCCATTCTCAGATAAGGGAACAACAATTGAACAGAGGTGAAGAGAAGAATACTGGCCAATCAGACACCACCAGTACCATCGTCAGAGACAGGTCCCATTTCTTAAGTAACAGCCTTGTGCCAAGTACCATCTTAGGAGCTTCAGTACAGCATCTCGCCGCATGTCCACATAGTAACCGTTTCCAGGTAGGTGTATCTGTCCCATTTTGTGAATGGGAGATGGAGACTGTGAAATTAAGTAATTCTGTTTAGGCCCCACTAATGATGACGATAATGCATTAAAACAAAAGGAAAAATGATTTCATCAGAGAATATCGTAAGTATAATAAAAAACACAACAACTATAAACACACAAACACATAGCAGAAGCCTATGATAAAGTAAACAACAACAATAATAATATTTTCTCAGCAAAACGAACTGAAAGTAAAGTGACAAGGATCTCAAGCTCCCTGGAGCACCTCACCTGCCATCCTCAAGTCTAAGACAAACCTGGCTTATTTATAGCCACTGTTCCTGCCCTGGGGGGAAATGAAAAAGAAAACCTGCCTTCTCCCCAGAAAGCGTCCAAATACAAAACAGCAACTTGTTTTACACTTGGTCCGCAGGATAAAGGCCAAGCTCACAGGAAGCAATGGCCACAGAAAACCTGATTTACTCTGCCTGCCACAACATTCACAGTCACAATTCTCAGCATCAAGGAGACAGGCACAGAGCTGAGAACACCAGGAATTATGGTCTCGAACGAAGTGCCATATCTGAACAATATCAAATGAAAGTTATGAGCACAAAAAGAACAGTTACAGAGAGAGCCATAGAAATAGGAGGGAGAAAACCGATTGTGGATGAATAAGAACTGTAAGGGCAATAACAGAGGCTACTGTCCAAGGTTCTACACGTATCATCCAACGCAGGAAGGACATCTGGAGCTTGGGCACACAGCAGGGATGCAGAAAGAGTAAGAAAGAACTTGTGATCTTTACAGATATCTTATGGACTCTTCAACATATCAATTACTAAATGTTTTCATTTCTTCCCATGACTTTCTAGGACTACAGAGAGATGGGTATTTATTGAAAATCATAATTAGGTTGCTCATCCTCAACTTATCAAAGTCTTTAAGAAGGATATAGCGAATAACGTAACTAATCAATAACAAAAGATTAACAAAATGTTTTCCTAGGCTATTAGAGGGGCATTGCTGACAGACATCTCACAAAACTATGAGACTTAGTTGAGGCTCAGTTTGGCGAGTCTATGTAGAATTGTAACCTTTTAGGTGGAACGGAGAATAGATGTCCTTCCCACAAACTTCTTTTGCAGTTGTGCTCAATAGCACCCAAACTCTAGAGAAACACATGCCTCCCTGAGACAAGATATAGTCATGAGATAACCACGGGACCAAGGGTAAGTAAGAACTTTCCATTCTCAGGAACCCAGGAACCCAGCTCACCACTCAGGAGCTGAAGGAATGAGAACTGACTGCCTTTCAGACCCAGCATCCAATATCAAGTTCAAATCACAAGCGTGTCCACTGCTTCCACTGCCTTGGCAGTTGCTAAAAATATACCAGTGGGGCATTTCACACACTAAACCTCTACTTGGTTCCCCCTATTGAGAGCTACCTGCTGTACCCAAGCTTGAAAGTGGCTTGTCCCTTTATTTGTCCAACCTCTCTAAACTCTACTGAGGCAGATATGAAGAAGGCCCGAATGGGTCACAGGTCCAGTCACAGGTCCCTGTCTTCCTACCTTGGAACTCAAGCAAATTGAAGCTAGAGAAACGGTAGGCAGCAAGTATGTAATTAGGTCTCCTGTTCACCTTCCAACCTTGAACTACAACATGAAAATCGCCATTTCCCACCCTCACCCCCATCCCCCCATCCCCCACAGACACCAGAGACACAAAACACCCATTTTCTTCATGATAACACTGAGGTTACATCTCTTTCTAGAAGTTCACAGATCCATTCTAAAGCCATACAGACATCCTAAGGCTAAATCTTGACAGAGGTCCACGTGGTATTAGCGAGTAATATATGAATTTCCCATAAGCCATTGTGCGAGGAAAGCACCATTCCATCAAAGATGGTACAACACTCTAACAAAACTCAAGAAAGAACTTAAATAACGTCTGCAAAGGGTTCAAATAGAAGTGGTCCTGGTGGTCAAAGGATGAGGGAAGGCATGGCTGCCAAGCCAGTGGGCTGGGGAGCCGAGGACAAGCAGTCCTACCTGGTAGGCATCCGGGATGTTGACAGTTTCTCCGTGCTCTCCGACATAGCCAATGATACCTTTGCCCCAGGGGACTTGCACCTCATTTGAGTTCTCTGTGCTACTGCAGGGGAGCAGTGGAGTTCCTGCGTGCACATCAAAAAACTTGGAGACCAACGTCTTCTTTCCAGCAGCTGCCCCTTCCACTAAGAAGAGAGAGCAACGGTCAGCGTCCACCATGAGACAGACAAAGATGAGGATCTTGTAGCTTAGGCTGGTGAGGTCAAGGTCATTGGAGATGTCCTTGACCAGTTCCAGGAAAAACTGGCGCTCGTTATGCTTTTTGAGGTGGCATTTGTAGTCGATAGCCGTAGGGGGATACTGAGGCAGATTCACCCTCGATTCCAGCAGGGCACTGAGAATGTGAGCTGTGGTGGGGGGCAGAGAGCTGGCCTTTCTGAGCAAGGCTCTCCGCCGGACACTGCTCAGGGGCTCCTGGGCCCGGGAGGTCACCTGTTCATCGTAGGTCCTGTTCACATGAATGGCTTTGGAGCGGGCAAAGCTCTTCCTCAGCTCTTTCTGCGAAGCTCTCCGCTGCAGGCTGCCATCACCCCGGCTCCCACTAGCCCAACTAGGACTCAAAGGAACCCCAGCATTTTCCCCACCACCGGGTGTGGGATGGCTGTGGGCAGAGCCCTGGGGTCCAGCACCATCACCTATGCCAGGGCTGCCTTTGGCATTGCTCTGAGCTAAGCTGCTAGCGCCAGCCAGGGCAGGCCTCAGGCTTGAAGCCCCCTGTCCCGAAGTGTGTCTTTGTAGCCACTTGTCCACCAGTTCCTGCTTTCCTTTTCGCATCAAGTAATCTTCAAACAACTCTGGGTGCCTATCCAGGAAAGTTTCCACTTCCCCGAAGTCCAGGCGGGAGGCTGCCATGGTCCAGGGCACCCCTTGCGTCTCCTCTCTACTCTGGGACCACACGTTAACTTGTCCCGAGGCCTCTAGTTGTTGCTGCACATGTTTGCCCACAGCAGTGTCCCCAGCTCGACACTACCTTCCTGCCAGGCAGCCGGAGGTTGACTGGAACAGCAGGATACCAGTTGGGAGATACCTGCTCCTTCCGCGGCTCAGAGCGGCAGCTGCCACCCACCCTACCCCTGCTCCTCCTGCTCCGCACAGGTGCCTGCCGCGGCCACCGCTGCTTCCCCGCGCGGCTCGCGCCACCTCTGCTCCGGCTCCCGCAGCCAGCCGCCGCTCCGCCGCCGCTGGAGCCGGCTGAGTGGACCACTGTGAGCCCGAGGTAGGCAGGACACGCCCCGGAGTGAAGCTCTGAGCCTGCTGGGGATGGGAGGGGAGGAGCAGACGGGGCGCACAGCAGCCAAAGTCCACCGCCCAGGGTGCCAGGCGGTTCCTGGAAGAGTCTCTGCGCAGTACCGAGTGGGGAACGCACCTAGGTGCCCCCTCCCCCGCCCTTCCAGTCTCACCTCTCTAGCCCGCCCCGCTCTGCGCTCCCTCTCCCCCCCCCTCCTCCAGCGCCCTATCCTTCAGCTTTCCAGAAGGCCCTGGGGAGCCCAGTGGGAGTCCAAGTACTGAGAAATATTGATGATTTGTGAGGATCAGAATCCAAAGTGCGCTCCGAAGAAATGAGGGTCCCCAGAGTCAGCCCGGGGTTTCTTTTTCTGGGATGAGACTGTACTTTTAGTTTACTCGGTTCCTCGGACTGCCCAGCACTCTGTGGGCGTGCAATACATATTAATCAAACTAGTTCCCCTGAAGTTCTCTGTGTAAGAGATTCTCAAATCTAAGGAAAGTCGGGGATATTCGCCACCACCGCCCTTCTCTCAGTGACGAAGGGGAGCTGTACATTGAAGGAAGGAGTAAAACTCGGTTACCCCGATTTAGGGAGAACCTTGGAGCAGGGGCTCATGACAAGTGGGCCTGAGGGCCACGGGTCTCTTTTTTCCCATGTGCACTAAATCCATAGGTCCTCTTCCTTTCACGGAAAGATTCCTCACCGTCTCCTCCTTCTCTCTCAAAAATCACAACGTCTTGGGGCTCATGCACAAAGGAACAGAGTCCTCTTGGCCCTGCCCTAGGCTTCCTTCGGATCTGGCGAGTCATGCTAACAACAACTGGTTATACGTTAGGCAAAGAGGAGTAGGGTGATGATCCTTTCTTGGAGAATCCTCTGCTCCTGCTGGAACGGAGCAGATGCAGAACCAGGGCAACCGAGAGGCCCTTGCAGAATCCCAGAGGTGAGAGACAGAAGAGGGCAGCAGAGGAGGCCAACGTGGATTCTCAGATGCTCCATATGGCAGACCTAGGTTGATGACCACAGTAAGTGGACATCAGAGCTAAGTAGGCAAGGTATATCAAGCCTTAAATGCACATAATAATTAAATTCTCTCAACAGGCCCATGACACAGAGGTTTATCATCTCACTTTAAAGATAGAAAATGCTGGACAACTGAGTGACTTAACTCGGGGCTCGCAGTCAGCTGGCATGTAGGTGCGAAAGTTTGGCTCCTCCAGGGAGACATCCTCTGGACCATGTCATTGTACTATCTCCCATGCCTCAGGTGAGTCACGTGTACCAGAATTGAGACCAGAAACAAGAAAGTGGATGATGAGGTAGAGTGTCCTTTAAGTACTCTCCTGACATCACCAGGAATCAAGAGTTCCAAGTGGGCCCGTGAGATGTTTCATCTGGTACAGTCACTTGCCACCAAGCCTGCCATCCAGAGTTCCATCTAGGGATGTGTGTGGTGGAAAAGGAACTGACCCCCACCTCAAATTTCTCCTCTGACCTCAGTGCTGCCCACCACTGCCACCAAGACACGATAAATAAATGAATACGTGAATATTATTCAAAGAATTTAATTCCAGATGCATCTGCTTTTAATCCATGTAGCCCCGGGATGAGAACGCCAATGTGAATATAAGAAGATCAAGAAGAAGGAAGACTACAGTGTGGATACTTTAGTCCTTCTTAGAAGGGGAAACAAAACACCCATGAGAAGAGATACAGAGACAAAGTGTGGAGCAGAGACTGAAGGAAAAGGCATCCAGAGACTGCCCCACCTGGGGATCCATCCCATATACAGTTACCAAACCCAGATACTATTGTGGATGCCAACAAGTGCTTGCTGACAGGAGCCTGATATAGCTGTCTCCTGAGAGGCTCTGCCAGTACCTGACAGAGATGGATGCTCTCAGCCAACCATTGAACTGAGCGTTGGGTCCCCAATGGAGGAGCTAGAGAAAGGACCCAAGGAGTTGAAGGCGTTTGTAGCCCCATAGGAGGAACAACAATATGAACCAACCAGTACCCCCCCCCCAGAGCTCCCAGGGACTAAACCACCAACCAAAGAGTACACATGGAGGGACCCATGGCTCCAGCCACATATGTAGCCTTGTTGGACATCGATGGGAGGAGAGGCCCTTGGTCCTTTGAAGGCTCAATGCCCCAGTGTAGGGGAATTCCAGGACAGGGAAGCAGGAGTGGATGGGTTAGTGAGCAGGGGGAGGGGGATGGGATAGGGGGCTTTTCAGAGGGGAAATGAGGAAAGGGGATAACATTTGAAATGTAAATAAAATATCTAATAAAAAAACTAAAAAAAAAAAATAAGAAGGAAACTTTATTGATGTGTGATTCACACAGCTTTCAATGCACTCCTCTGAAGTTGTAATCCAGGTCTGATGATATCACTCGATTGGCAGAAAGCTTGTCTAGCACACACTACCTAAAGCAGGTACCAAATCCCAACACTTGGGAGTTGGAAGCATCAGGATCAAAAGTTCAAGGCCAGCCTGAGCTCCATGGATGCTGCTGCTGCTGGTGGTAATGATGATGATGATAAGGGGCTGGAAAGAAGTCAAGAGCATTGCTGCTCTTGCAGAGAACCTGGTTCCCAGGACCCACATGGAAGCTCATAAGCATCCTTAACTCTAGTTTCTGGAGATCTAATAATGCCCTGTTCTAGCCTCCATAGGCTCTGGCACACACACACACACATGGTACACATACATACATGCAGGCAAAACATAAAAGAAAAATAAAAAGTCTTTGAAGAATAAATAAATACATTAATGAAGTCCAACCTACTCAAGTTGGTGCTTATGGGAGGAAGAAAAACAAAAGGAATACACAGAGAAATGGGGTATCTGTGATAGGGAACACGGAGAGTGGAGCTTGGGAAAGGGTCAGATAAAGGGAAGAGGCAGTGAGCAAGCCTTTCTGAGGAGGGCACAGCTCAGCAGAAACCTGATTAAAACTGAGCAGAGCTACAGCCTGAACAACACACACCGGGTCAGAGAAGCACACGCTAACATTACAAGAAGGAACACGGTGGGGTCTCTGTGGCACAGCACGGAGACCAACTGGAGGCAGAGAGCCGGAGCAGAATGCTGTTGTTAGGAGATAGCTGCCAAGAAGGCGATGGAGAAGTAAAGGGGAAAAAATGTTCCGCACAGTGCCCGTCACAGAACGTGCTTAATAAACATTATCTGTGACTGTGTGTGTCATTAGTGTTCCCGCTGGTGTGTGGAAACCTTCCTGCCTACAGTCACAGCTCTGCTCACTTCCGTGACCTGTCGGAGGGATGGCTAATGGTTTGTTAGAAGTGGCTAGTAGGGACTCATGGGCGCCTATTGTGGCCTCTGTTTCCAATGAATGTCCAGTTCCACAATCCAGCCTGCGGTCAGCCATGATGGAAATGTGTGTACGATGGAAGTCTGCAAATGTTCCAAGTATGGATTTATGAGTGTGAGTGCATGAGTCGTCTCTGTGTTTCTCTCTCTGTGTAAGTGTATGTGTGTGCACATGCTTGTGTGTGTGCAATGTGAGCATGTGGGTACCCTGGCACATGTGATGCACAGAGGACAACCTTAGGTGACCGGGAATCTTGCTTCTCCCTCTTTTGGGGGACAGGCTGGTTTTGATACTGTGTAAGCCAAGCTACCTGGGCCACAAGTTTCAGGAGAGTATCACCTCCCACTCATCATAGACCATGGCGATTATAGATGCTTATACTACTGCATCCAGCTTTTGCATGGCATCTGGGGGTCCAGGCTCAGGTCATCAGGTTGGTGACAAGTGCTTTTACCCATAGAGCCTTCTCCCCAACTCCAGGATTTTGTTTTTCAGATTACTGATTGTCATTACCAGTATTGGATGAAAACAATTAGTTAATGGCTAAAGCAAGTGTGCTATAGTCATACAATGAAACATTACTCTGCCACAAAAGGGATGGAGTACTGATAGACAACATAAAAACACCATGCGAAGTGGAAAAGGCCACTCACAAAGGGTCACATTGTATGATGTCATTTATATCAAAAGAATAGGAAACTCCACTAGAAACAGAAAAAAAAAAAATGGACTAATTTCTGAATGAAGAAGGAAGAAAAAAGCCAAAAACTAAGTGTAGTTTTTTTTTTTTTTTAGGGGTCGGGTAATAAAGATGTTCTAACATTGATTGTGCTCGGCTCCCTGTTCCTTATCTTATGTTACTGAGACTGACCCTCGGACCTGGCACTGAGCTACTTCTTTTCAGGTAAGCTCACACTAATTTGCTCAGGCTAGCCTTGAGTTCACTCTATATTCCAGGCAAGCCTAAAAATTACAACTTCAGCCTCCCAGGTGGCTGGAATTAGAGGCCTGCACCTCCATGCTGCAAAGATGGGCAGTATGATACACTTTAAATGAGTAAATTATACATTGACAAATTTTTTACCAACCAAAAACCCATTTCCTAGCATAGTCCTGTCGATAGTCCCACAGTTCAACTGTGCGTGACGACAAGAAAGGCCCCAAGCATTCTCAGTGAAGGGACCACAGACCAACACAGACCAGCCAGGTGCTCAAAGCAGAGGCTTAATAAACAGTCCTCTTGACTTCTTGCTCATTAGGCAGGCCGATTTACAAAGCACCAGTCTCTGAAATCAAAAAAGGCGGAGATAAAAACTCCGGTTTTGTTATACGTGCATGTATTTTCCCATTGTGGTAAGATACGTGTGCCATTATGACCTGAAACAATTTTAATTACTAATTATAAATAATTATATTCACATCGTTCTACAACCACCACTACTGCCCAGCACTCTTCTGAACCTGCAAACTCACTCTAAAGTCCCTGACTTTGATCTTGGATCTCATTTTGCAAAACAAGAGGCCGGGGGCGGAGAATACTGGGCAGGGTGGGAAGAACAATAGAAGAGAGACCAGGGGGATGGATTTAGATCTTCTGATTTGGCTTTGAATTAGCTGTATCTGTGTTCCCTGCCTGGCACATGGAGTCATGCTATCACTGAGGTGTAAGCTGTTGAGGTAGAAAGCTGGAAGGCTTAAGAACACTGAGGAAGGAGGTCTGCATGGTCTGCTGTGTGTTGCTGTAGCCTAGTCACCATCCCTTCTTCACTTCACAATGTCAGCCTCCCAACAGGAGACAGAACCCTCACAGATCAGAGGAATTCTAAGAGGACAAAATTACAAAGGCTAACTTAAAAGGTAGAGTATAGATAAACTCCAGGAACAGTAAAACAACCCAGGACACAACTACAGAGAAGTCACCCTGACGATAGGACAGAAAGAAAGGTTACAGGGACCGGAGAGAGACACTTGCAAAGGGGTGGCTGCCTTGAAGTGCTCGGAGAGGGCTGTCGTGGGACACTGAGAACTCCACCCTATCTAGAAGGAGGATATCAGGAAGACAAATCTCGGGCTCATTCTCACCTCTCCTTCCTGTCAATGATCAGACCTCCCTAGAAGCTGGAAGGCACTGGCACCTGTTGATGGAACCCTATAGGTCATCTAACCTAGGCAGAAACAGATGGAACAGGAGCTAGCTAGGTCAAGTCTAGAGCTGAAAAAGGAAAGTGTTCAACCCTACACAGAACCTCAAAGAAGTCCCATTAAGAAATAAAACACAACTGCATTTCCCCTTAGGAAATGCCTCAAATAATCTTCTGTGTAACTCTGCCCTCTTCTGCTTGTCTGCTAATTCCATCAGCACTGTTATAATGTACTCTACATCGGCAGTTGCAGGCTACAGAAACCCCTCGTGAATGTAAGCAGTCCTACTGAAGAGGTATGATATCGTGAGAGTACATGATGATATTATAAGACTTTGCATGGCCAGTAGAATCTCCTAGGGACTATCATACCTGAGAATGTATGCGATTTCAAACATCCCATAATTCGGTATCAATTTCTTGAATCTCTAGCTCCTGCCTTCCAAGCTTGCCCGGCCCGTAACTGTTTTGTCCTCTACTGCAGGGGATTTTCTCCTCTAAAGCAATCATTGGCTTTTGTTCGGTGATGTCTGGGATCATCAAGTATGGAAGGGGACCCTAAACATATCAAGTCACCTTAGACCTTATTCACTTAGAACAACGACTTTTCTGCATCGTACAGATGTGTTGGCTAACCCTGGCTTCTTCTGTTCTTCTTAGCATTAATCGAGATCACACATGTGGCTGCATTCAGATAGAAGGCAGGCTTTGCTGACAGACTCCCCGTATTTATCTGGGGATTCAGTGCTGGCTGGGGCTGTTTAGTTCTTCTCTGAGGAGTCTATTTCCATAAAGTGTCCATCCACCACGTCTTCTTTATGTGACTCCCCTCTTGGTGGAATACCTTCAATACTGCTACAATATGGGACCTGTATTCCAAAAGGGAGCTGCAAAATATAAAGATACATCTCAAAGTTGAATAGTGTTCATAGTTCCAGAAGGTGCTAGGGAGGTTACAGAAGCAAAAAAAAAAAAAAAAAAAAAAAAAAAAAAAAA
>NC_034592.1:62373578-62381812 GCF_900095145.1 Mus pahari
CACACACACACACACACACACTCACAGGGTTCAGGAGGGCTGTTAGGAAGCAGTGTCTTCTGGACAAGACAGAACAGCTGCACTCATGAGGT
Source organism: Mus pahari (assembly GCF_900095145.1). NCBI lineage: Eukaryota > Metazoa > Chordata > Mammalia > Rodentia > Muridae > Mus > Mus pahari. The sequence continues at coordinate 62,373,671 of NC_034592.1, forward strand.
CACAGCAGCTATGTTTGCCAGCACAAGACCTGCACATGATGAAGCCAGTCGATGATACAGAGTGGAGCATGGAGTGTGGAGTATGGAGGTGATTGTGCGCCCTGACCCTTAGCAGAAGAGCTATGGACAGCTGGTGGCTTCTCTTGGAAGGAGAGTCTGTTTGCTCTTCGGGTGTGGAGCCTAGTAGGTTGACCACACTCCGAGGATGGCCCAATACCCATGAGCACTTAGTGGATTTTTTTTTTTTTTTAAGTTTAAGGAGGTGTGACATTTTCCCAAGCTTTACAGTGCAAACTCATTTGAACTGGGGAAGAAAAATTCCAGGAAGCCAGGTTATTTGAAATGCAGATCATGCTAGGTTTTGGAACCATTTCAGCCCAACCTAAGAACTAGTTTTCTCCCTTAATGTGAGTCTTGCCTTTTATTCCCAGTAGTTTTCATAAAGTGCCTAGTTCACTTCCGTTCCTTGCGGCCATATCTCCCTATTTGTTGTTGTCAATGCTTTTGGATTCTGGCAACAGATTAGTATTTCCTGGAGCCTTGGAACCCTCTAGAACAGAGACCTAGTACTAAAATAAATAAGTAAAATAAAACAAACTCTTTTTTTCAAGAAAAGAAGACAGTATTTATTCAGTTAAGATAACTTTCTCTCCTAAATCTGAATTTTAGCTCTTACAGCAATTATCTTGACTGAGGCGCTCAGATATAACAATAGATCAGAATCTTCTAGTCCTAGCTTCAAAGAATCCGTTCCCTAATTATTTCACACTGTGAGTAAAGTGTCAGGACAGTTTCATCGTTAGCCTAAAACCCAAGCCGTCAGATTGTACCATGGCTTGATTTTTTTTTCCTTGCAGAGACTTGGAGACGTCACAGAACAGACTCTGAGAGCAAAGCCAGCAAGCAGCATCTCCAGCTAGGATATAAGCTAGCTGACACAGCAGCGCTTTCTATGAGCAAGTATAGGAAGCCGAAGCGAGAGCAAAGCAGAGCTCCCCTAGGATGCGATTAGTCAGGGAAGCAGCTACATCACTAAGCAACAAGACGGGGGTTCACCAGAGCGATGGTAGGAAATGACCACGAGGAAAGGGAAGGCAAGCATGCTCTGTGGCGTGTCACTGGCCTGCACTATTCAGAACCTCCTTCCTTCCAATCCATGACATGCGGCTGGCAGGACTTGCTGTCCTTCCTGTCGGGGGAGAAGACCTCTCCCCCTCTCCCATTCCTCAGGTGTCGAGATCGTCCCTTCATTTAAGGAGTGTTGGAATGTAAGCATGAACAATGAGCATTGTGTCTTTAAGACTCACTGGGAGCCTCTTCCAGGGCTCTGATCTTCCCCTCTCACTTAAGAACAGCAATGTCAATACTGGAATCAGGGCTCTAGAATGGAAGGCACCTGAAGCAAACCACAGATGGCCACAGCCTACATGCCATGGGAACAGGGAGGTGGCCGCTGTTGTTCCAAGTCCTTGAAATATTGTCACTACAGCAAAGCGGACTATGAAGAGGTTGGTATCTACACGTGGCACGTAGCTGTAACTAAAATCCGTGGTCTAATCTTCAGCCGTGGTGGTTAGCGGGGAAAGTGATACCGGGAGCTGGAAAAACAGTAACTCATATGGAAATAAAATATTTGAGGAAACCAACACAATATCTTAATTGGCTAATTACTAAATCCAACAAACCTACAACTTCCAGAATAACTAGAGACAATGTTTACTGAGGGCGTCTTTGGGGATCACATGCCACAATGTATAATAGATACTTACTGAATAAATTAATTGATGAATGTCTTCCACTGTAGCTGAACACATTCTTACCATGGCAGACATGGGCACACATTTTTCCACCTTTGTCTTAATTATCAAATTGCTTTTATATAGTCAGCATTTTCACACAATGTCAAAAATCCTACCCCCCAAACCCCCAAAAGGATAACTAAACCTAAGGCTCTTAGCAGATTTAATACTGTAAAAATTTGATTCCACGCAATTGCTATAGATTTTTATAGGATAGACATTAAATATGGGTAATGGTAATTTAAAGAATGTGGATCTTGGTTTTAAGTGCTAAAAGGTAGAAAAGTCAGACATTGGAGGCCAGGACCCAGGGTCTAGTCCCACATTTGAAGATGACAACCAATTAGGTCTATGATTATGAAAATGTCTCTGGCCCTCCCTTTTCTTAACTCCCCGATGTCTTCTGGTCTCTGTCTCTGCACCTTTACATTGTGTATGGCTTTGAGGGTCTCTAGAGATTTTTCATATCTCCTTTCCTTTTTTTTCTTTTCTTTTCTATTTTCATCCTTCTCTTCTCCTTTTGGTTTGAGTTTTGTTTGTTTTGTTTTATTTGATTATTTGTTTTCGGTTGTTTTTTAGTTTCTTGAGACAACTCTGTGTAGCCTAGACTGGCCTGGAACTCTGTATCTTTCTGCCTCAGTCTACCGAATGTTAGGATTACAGGCATAGACTACCATATCCAGGAATTTCACCTTTGAGAGGGAGAGAGGAAAGATGTGGGAGAGTAGGGGGGGGATGGCTCCACATGCCTGCTTAGTCAGAGCGGTCTTGTTTCAGATACTGAATTTTCCTTAGTGGAGAACTGCATTTAAATAAGTGGCTCTGGAAATAAACACTCTAGAAACTGAGAGAGCTGACCGAGCACACACTTGTTTTACACAGGAGAAACCCTGGCTTCTCTGCCTACTGCGTCTGTCGCCAGCTCTTGCGAGCCTCACTAACCACCCACCTCCAACAGCAGCACCCTGATCCCTCTTTCACCCTCCACTTAGTTTATGGGCTTAAAGGAGGTCCCACTGAGTGCACAGCAAGGAACTCAAGCAGACGCTGCATGGCACTGCAGTTTCAGTGTGCACGTGGGTGAGAAGGATCTCCTCACGGGGAACCCGTGTTAGTGTGGGTGATGAAGAGAGAGAATTAAGCAATCAAGCAAACTTCCCAATGGTGTGGTAGTATACATGGAGTATTGTAAACAGGGTGTTAAACACAGTGTGTGTGATGTACAGTGATCTTGCAGTACACAAGGGTTCAACAATTCCTCTTCTTGAAGAACAATATTATGTCGCTTCCCACGTGAACTCAAGCTTTACATCTGGGAAGTACTTCACCCAGTATAATAAATCTGAGGAAAGATCTAACAATGCCCTGCTACTTCCTAAAGACGTACTTCTGTCCCTGACACACAAGACTGTCAAGTGCGAAGACCCTGCATTCTGACTTTATGTAAACAGGCTTATTATTCTGTGCCCCATTAAGATTGGATATTAAACTGAGTGGCACTAAAGGTAGGAGATTGTATTCAATCATCTGACTTCTCGGTTCTTCTCAATGTTTCCTGATGTTCTAACATCAATGCACCTTTCCCAATCAGTGGTTTCCTGCTCTTGGAAGTGAGACTACTTACTTTTTCAAATTTCATCATCACAACATGATTCTAGCTAACATACGTGTTCTTCCCTTGAATGTTGAAGTTTAGGAGACATTAGCATAACCTGACAATTTTAGATACTAGTAAATTTATTTTCCTTTCTCGAACTATCCAGGCCATTCTGTGTATAACTATGAGATTCCTCTTCCTCCTAAATTGTACTGTACAGCTATTGTGTCTGTATCCATGGTACCATTGTCTAGGGAGCAAAATCACATGAGTGCTATGAGCAAGAGATTCATTGCAGAGGTGAAACCACATAAAATTCAAGTAGAAGCTGGGAAGAAAACGGTCTGCATGTGGCTTGCCAAGGGATCACAACAAAGTCACTGTAGCTACAAAGAGGAGCTGATGAAGACCTTGTTGGTAGCAAGGGAAAAAAGTTATTCTGACACTGTTGGAGACACTAAACATAAAATAAAATGAGGCTGATTTAATGGACAACTATAACAGGAAATTTTGGTGCTGGAGAAAAATTCAGCTCAACAGTGAACACCAAAGGACAAATGGTGGACTTGAAGCCCAGGAGCAGGGTGAAAGGTCAGTGAGTGGAAAAGCTGTAAGAGGAAAGAAGTGCCAGAGGTAAGGGGAATTCTGGGTAGTTACATTTGACAGGATTCTTGCTGAAGGCAGAACAAGGTACTTGGATACCAAAGATGAGAATCTGCTAAATCAGTTAGGTTCCTACCTTGCTAAAACAGGTCTAAATAGCTAAGGAGAGGCCAAGACCTAGGGCCTAGATAAAAGGGGGACTAAGAGCAGCCTGACTGGAATTCAGTCAGATTACAGTATTTGTCACTGGCTGTGCATCTAGAGATGGGCTTTAAGTCATTCGGGGTCAGTCCCCAGGGCAGTTGGTTGGGAAGAAAAGTACAAAGGGAGAAAGGACAAACTGAGATGACAAACTGTTACTCTGCTATCAAGTCAGGAGTTCACCACTGACGTGACCTCACAAAGCAGCTCACATGCCTGCTCCAGAATCCACAGGAGGCAGAAGAAAAGGGCCCCATTTGGAGGGGCTGCTGTCCACCAAACAGGAGAGCTAATGGATGTGTGGCAAGCATAGGCTGTATCCAGGGCTATGAACTGACCCTCCAAATAGAAAGCTTTCTCCGTAGCCCTTCGGTCTCCCAGTCTCAAGCAAATTGCTCTTGTCACCAGCCTGACTTGGAACCATGAGAAGAATTCTAAGCGACTCAACTGTAGCTAAACTGGCACAGAATAAAGTCATTGGCAAGGCCAGGAGTGACATCATAGAAAGCCATCCCAAAATAAATACACACCTCTCACAGACAATTTCAAGAAGAAAGCCTATCACAACACAAAACTCTAATTAATTACCATGCTCACTTCTAACATTTCCTCCAGCTTTTCTATGAATGAAACATTGCTACTAGCAAAGCAGAGAACTTGTTTTTACTCCCACTAAGACTAAAGTTTAAGGCAATAATCAATACATTGCTACTTCAACTACTGTTAAAGCGAAATCTTCTTAAATAATAGCTATTCTTCATTTCTCCCCAAATGCCCTTTGTCATCTTAGTCTTCATCACACCGCTTCTCCTGGTCCTAAGTCAGAAGTATTTAAACTCCCAGTCTGAAGCTCCTTCCCCCCTGCAGTGTGGGCTTGCAGCAACTCCAGCAGGGCTGTGTTATCTGGACTTAGTTATGAATGAGATTTGAGTTCAAGTTCCATCTTACAGAGCTGATGAGCCTCGTGCAAACAGGCACAGGTGTGTTGTCTAACTCTATGTAGGGCTTTGCAAGCCTAGCTCTGCTCCAGCACACTCTCAGAGGCCCTGTAACCTCTCAGCCCACCTCTCCCTGAGGGAAACAAGCTTAGCCTTGCCTGAAGCCAGTCTTGATCCCCAAAGACACATTTCCACACAATACTGACACTGGCATCCCAGAGAAGTTTATTCGCTCCAGCTTGTTGGGAATACCAAGCGTGAACCTGGACACTTGGCAAATTTAATGGAACCTTCTAGAATGTGCTCCCTTTTAACTATGTTCACCTTACAGGTCAGCCGGTGATAGAGGTTTAAAGTTATCAGGAGTAGAAGTGGGAGATTTACATTTTGCTTCTGGCCAGAACTAAACTCTGTGCTGTTAGAGAAGATGAAGTTCACCCTCAAGGTCCTGGGGAGGTGCCGTGAAGTGCTAATGAGATAACAGGTATTTATCCTTAGCCATAATCACCCGTTCTCCACCTCTTTGGTGTGAAAGCTGTCCCTCCTCCCTGGGACCCCTTTTGGATGGCTCTCACTCCCTGGACCAGGTGGGCCTGCTCCGCCATGCCTCACTCTCCAGTTACCCTGAGACTGGGCTCCTTCTACCTTTCTTGTGAGAGTCTGGAGGCTTCTCCCCTACTTTTTCCCCCTCAAAAGAGCCTGTAGTCCAGCGCCGTATAATTTAGTATCAGTATGTGCTCTTAAAGATAAAAATACAAAAAAACGGTTACAAGCTCTAAGATTCCCTTATCAAAATAGGCCACTGATGTATCTATCCTTCTATCCAGATTTTGTTTTTTTTCACCCAGGATCCATTTTTTTTTTTTTCCAGATCATTCCTAAGGTTTGACAAGATTTTCTCTACTTTCCCGGCTTAAAGTCATGTTAAGTCAAAGACAAGCAGAGCTTAATGAGAGTCATGTCTGCTACCTCTCCATTTAAAGTGCAGAGAATCTTGTGGACGCCACCTCCACCCACCACAGTGCTTGTCAGGTTCACACAACATTTGAGCATGCAGAAACTAGGAAAGAGCAAGAGGCCCGCTTGCTTCCCTCTCCTCCTCCATTGTGATGAGCGCCCCTCAGTGTGGATACCAAAGCAAGTGCAGGCTTGTGTATTATACAATCAAAAATATCAACCTTTATTTTAACAAGTTTAAATTACTTCAGGCTGATCAAAAAGATCAGATACGCTTCTTATTAAACACAATATTTGAAACTGGTAACGAATATTTTGAAGCTGAAATACTACTTCATGAGGATGTGGCCTCTTTTAAATACTTAATAAGATCTTCTCTCTCACTCTTCTTTTTGATACCAGCAAAGATCATTTTAGTGCCAGGGATGTACTTCTTCGGGTTCTCCAAATATTCCATCAAAGTTTCTTCTGACCAGATAACACCTACAAAGTTGAAAGTAAGTCTTAGGTCTCTGTAATAACATTCACAGAGCTTACTGTTTGACATGACCCACAGCCGTGAACCCAGGGCGAGGGGGGAAGGGTGTGGCCGCCTACTGCATGCAGGTGCTATACCATGCTTCTTTTTGAAAAGGTTTTGAAGGCTACGCATGGTGGTACAAGTCTTTAATCCCAGCGCTTGGGAGGCAGAGGCAAGTAGACCTCTGTGAGTTCAAGGCCAGCCTGGTCTACATATGAGCTCTAGGTCAGTTATGGATATTTTGAGACTGTGTCTCAAAAAGACAAGAGAAAACAAAGAAACAACAACAACAAAAAAAAAAACCCAGGAATTTAAAAAAATCTGAAACCAGGGAGAGGTGATGACTGTACAGCTTTGTTCAGCATCCTGAATGCTAAAATGTTAATAAATTACATATTGTGAAAGAGTTAGTTCACTAAATGTCAATTAAAAAAAAAGAAAAAGAAAAAGAAATGTAAAACAGTTAGCCATGGAGTACATGCCTATAGTCCCAGCACTTGCAAGAGGATCATAGTGAATTTGAGGCCAAATGGTTTGCAAGTGAGTTTAAAGTCAGTCTGGACCATACGCTGAGACCCTTGTCAAATAAACCCTCTGCAAATACTAGTGACTTGATACTCTGGTCTGTAGGATGTTAGGGCACCAAAAAAGTTCAAAATAGAGTTGTACTTTAAGAATATTTGATATGCTAATCTAAGTATATTTATATATGTGCACACACACACAAGAAACAAATTGTTTTACAAATATACTATAATCTTTTCTAGCTGCTTTTACTCTCAACTCTAAAACAGTTTCTCACTTTACTGTTTAACTCCCCTCTACCAACAAACAACTAACAAATTATATATATTTTTCCTAATTAATTTATTTTACAGCCTAATCGCAGCCCCCCTCCCTCCTCTCTTCCCAGTCCCACCCTCCCTCTCCCTCCCTCACCCACCTCCCTATTCACTTTTCCTCAGAGAAAGGGAGGCCCCTCGTTGGTACCAGCCCACCCTGGTACATCGAGCAGCAGCTGATGGGAACAGACACAGAGAGGGTATCCTTCTGGAAGAGTGTAGGGAAGGACTGGGGGAGCCTAAGGGATCAAGGACTCCACAAGAAGGCCTACAAAGCAAACTAACCTGGCTCGCAGGCCTCCCAGAGACTGAACCATTACAAACGAACATGCATGGGCTGGACCTAGATCCTCTGTGCACAGATGTTAAATGTATTTTTAAACTACATATTCCCCAACTTTGCCAGGAATCACTACTACAAATATAATCACTGCTGCTATTATGCCATTAAAATATTCTCTTTAGACATATTTTTTTCAAAGTATGAGTTTTTCAAAAACTCCTACTTTTTCAAGATATATGTAACATATAAAATAAACATATAAAACAGTCTACAGCCGGGCGTGGTGGCACACGCCTTTAATCCCAGTACTCGGGAGGCAGAGGCAGGTGGATTTCTGAGTTCGAGACCAGCCTGGTCTACAAAGTGAGTTCCAGGACAGCCAGGGATATACAGAGAAACCTT
>NC_034592.1:62381920-62411862 GCF_900095145.1 Mus pahari
AAAAAAAAAAAAACAGTCTACATGGGCAAAAACTGATGCCACGACCAACTGCTGGTTCTTCTGACCAAAAGGATAATGAGTTATGGAAATCTAGATCCCATCACACACACACACACACACACACACACACACACACACACACACAAATCAATAAAATCAATTTCAATAAACAGGAGCATGACAGTTCATTTTCAATGAAAAAAGTCAGGCAAACACAGCAATGCCAGACCATGCACATTCTTCTCTGCATCAGAACGCCTGCTGCGCATCACCTGCAGGTGCCGGCCTTACCTTTGTTCTTGTTTGCATCAGTGTAAGAAAACCCTGGTGCTTGTCCTGTCTTTCGGCCAAAGAGGCCCCAGAGATTTGGACCTGTCTTGTGTTTCCCGCCTTTTTCCACCGTGTGGCACTGAGCACATTTCTGAACAAAGATCTTCCTGCCTGTTTCAGCATCTCCCATTTTGCTCTGCAATAAAACCTTAAACCACAGACCAAAGAAAGTATCAGACTTGCAAACCTAGTAAAAAAATAAAAAAAAACCTGGGAGAGAGATGAATCCTATTACTTTGAAGTGATCATTAATGATATTAAGCAAAACAAAACAAAAAAAAAAACAACAAAAAAAAAAAAAACAAAAGAAAACCATTTAATCATGTTACTTTGAACATGATTAGAAACACAGGTGCAACATTACAGCATCCAATCTTATAGACACTAAATCATCTCGTTCATCAGGCATGTTTTGTTGTTGTTTTGGTCACACTATGTAGCCCTGGCTGGCCTGGAACTCTCTATGTAGACCAGGCTGGCCTCTATCTCACAGTGATCCACCTAAGTCTGATTCCTGGATTAAAACCCTCTGATACACAGCCACCTAATCAGACTCAATTTTAAATTTCTAGTCATAACTTCTTCATAAACTATTAATATAAAGCTAATTTTATCTCTGCCTTCAAACAATTACACTACATTAAATACATATACAAGAATATGTGAAACGTGGGGCTCTCTTTACTAAATAGAACAAACATGACAGGTAAACCCCATGTTACACATTCATCATAGCCGACACACATCAGAAATTAAATTCATACAGAAAAAGGGGGGCTCCTATCAGATATATGTAAAAATGATTTTTGTACTTACTTTACACTCTTATCTGTAAACTAGTCTACCAGATTAGACCAAATATTACCTGAAAATAATAAAAAATAACATTACTGAGCCCAGGTTTCACAGTACTTAATATTAATAAAACGTAAAATATATGAAGATCTTGTTGAGTAATGAGAGATTCAAACAAGATTCTGAACAAAGGTGCTTCAGCGACTACCAAAACATTTAGGTGGATAAATAAATACTTCCTGCATTCAAATGACATGAAAAGTATAATTTCAGCATCATAAATTGAACTTTGAAGGCAGGGGAGAAGGCAGGTAAAGTGAATTGGGTCCCTAACAGTCAAGTAAAAGCTGGGCCTGGCAGAGCAAGCCTCTAATCCCACTGCTGTGAGGATGGAGACAGGTGGATCTCGAAAGCTCTGGCAGCCCAGCAAACAGGGCTCTGGGCTTAAGTGAGAGAGCCTGTCCCTAAGAATAAGATGGAGAAAGAGTCCAGGCAGACATTCCAACATCATCCTCGGGTCTCCATGCACGCCTGCACATACAGCTCAACCACAGACATGCATACAATACGCACGCATGCACGTACACACGTACACCACATACTCGCACACACATACAGAGCACACTGACATCTAATGTGATAATGGTTGGCCTTCCTGGACTTTGTTTGCCTATACTTCGTGTTCTGTGAAGAATCAGCACAGGAGAGTTTGTGATTAAAACAGATTTAAACATAGCAAATTATTCTTACTAAAATCATGAAACTCTTTATCAGTACAGTCCCAAGGATATATTTACTTACATAATCCTACTAAGAACCAGAAAATATTTACATTAATGAATCTGACAAATTTGAAAATATTGAATAATGAAAGTCACTACATAAAGGTGAAATTAACACCGTCAGAATTTTTAAAATATGACCAGTGGCCAATAACTATTATTAATCCACATCAAAAAAGAAGACAGATTTTAGTGTGCAGCATTCAAAACCAAATAATTTAGTATTCAGTGATTAGGTCTGAGAGAAATCAGAATACAAAAACTTTTACTTTATGGAAGAGATGACAAAACTCCAAACAGTATTCAAAACATTGCATTTAATTTTGACATGTATATGCTCTATAAATTATCCAAATATTTTTAGAACCCTGTGGGTCTTTTAAAGCCATAAATAAGATAAATTCATTCACAAAAGAAAATATATGGCAACTTGTAAAATACATGCATTATAGCTATAAAGTCTGTATCATGTAAAAACAATTTACCATTAAAGTACTGAGAGAACCTTTATTCCTGGCCTTCTTTGTAAAGCAGGTTTGTTTTATGCCAATTAAACATTACTAATTAATTAAGAAGCTTTACTTAAAAGTCATATGTTTACATCAAAGTCGTTTTGCCAAAATCACCTATGTTCAGTGTTCAAAGCACCAATGTTACATCACAACTTTTACTGACATTATTTTTAATCGTAGAGGATTATTGTTGGGACAGACATTGATGGTCCTGTTCCAGGCAAAATAAAACCAACAATGACAAGAGAGAAATGGACTTGTCATGAAACTATTTGGTCCTCTGCCAGTATTTTCTTATTTGTTGTCTTTTGTTTGTTTGGAGACAGGGTCGTTTTATGCAGTCCTATTTAAGCCAACTCAGAGTCACTACCTAGCTCATGCTGGCCTGCTTACAAACTCACAGCCTTCCTGCCCCGGCCTCCAGAGTGCCGGGGTTACAAGCCCAGTGACCTGAGGTTACAGAAGAAGACTGAGGCAAAAAGGTGTGATGTGTCCAGGGAGAAGGGCTACTCTGAAGCCATCTCAATGATAAGAAGCAGGAGGAGTAAGAAACATTTGTGTGCCTGGAGTTAAAAGCCGTTTGTACATCCTTAACTCAGTGAAGATTCACAACAGCTCTGGGAGACAGTTACTGATCCTGTAGTTTTACACATAAAGAAGTCAAGGCACCTGCAAATTGTCCTGTTTCAGGTCACAAGTGATGGGTACAGCAGAGAAAGCAAGCTAATCCCTTTGAGTACTTTGTTGAATACATATAATTAAAACCCAGCACTCGGGAGGCAGAGGCAGGCAGATTTCTGAGTTCGAGGACAGCCTGGTCTACAGAGTGAGTTCCAGGACAGCCAGGGCTATAGAGAGAAACACTGTCTCGAAAAACCAACCAAACAAGCAAACAAACAAACAAACAAAAAACCCATAATATATGCTTACTTGGTTTTTCCTCAGATGACTACTTAAGGAAGGCTGGATGATATCAGCCCCTCTGGGGCTGGCCTCCTGTTCAGGAGGAGTTGACCAACATATCCTGGAATCCAGTTACTTGTGTGTGCTTTTATTTGGTTACAGTTTGATGTGGGTTTTGTTCATTTGTTTGGTTTCTGTTGCTTTCTTTTTGGGTGCTGTTTTGTTTTCTTGGTTTGGAGGATTTTCTTGTTATACTGGGGTTTTTTGTTTGTTTGTTTGCTTTTTGAGAAAGAATTTGGGTGGGTAAAGAAGGGAAAGAGAATCTGAAAGGGCTTCGGGAAGGGGAAGACTATGTCAAAATATATTTTAGATTTGTAAATTATTTTAAATAATAATTAAATGATTAATGATAAGATAATAAAGATTTGGGGGCTGGGTGTGGTGGCGCATGCCTTTAGTCCCAGCACTTGGGAGGCAGAGGCGGGCAGATTTCTGAGTTCAAGGCCAGCCTGGACTACAAAGTGAGTTCCAGGACAGCCAGGGCTACACAGAGAAACCCTGTCTCGAAANAAAAAAAAAAAAAAAAAAAAAAGATTTGGGACATCCCATTTTGTTGTTTGCTTGGGATTTTTGCTTGTTTCTTTTTGCATTTTAGTGGTGCCAAGGCTCACACCTCAGGCCTCACACAGACTAGGTAAGCCCTCTGTCACTTTTCAGGCCTGAAATAGGTTTTGATACTGCTATATACTGTGGAGCGTGTCTAACATTTCATGAGTAAGTCAATGTGAGAATCATCAAGGCACCAGCAAAGCGTTTACATTTCACAAAGTCCAAATAATTCAAATGATGAAGGAGGTAGGGGAAGCTCGCTAGACTATTTTAAGAAGTACTAAACAGATGCATAAGAAAACACAAGAGACTTTTCCACGTGGTTGTGTGGGTGGGGCGAGGTAACGTGACTGAGGGAATCTCCTCACTCGGTCTGCGAGTCCTTCAGAGCTGTCTACCGTCCGTCCTTCTCCCCTGGCAGTGGCTATAATAATTCCCATGAATCGGAACAAGAATCCAGCTTCCTAAATGCTCAGCCCTCCACCTCTATCGATGCCAACCTCCGGCCAACATCAATGGAAAGTTTTACCACGCTATCTCCACCGCCCCGGGACCCGAGGCGCTACAGAGGGGCCAATCAATAACACATCCTTCGTTGTTCATAACTGAAGCCCTGGCCCTGGGGGCTGGGGACCGTTGAACGCTCCTCTCTCGGTCCACCCAGGCTCTCGTTGCATCTGCCCATAATCAGGACTGCCAGGCCCAGTCTTCCCAGCCAGCTCTCTTCCAATCGGCCAGCACCTACCACAATCACAGCAGCGGTGCCCTGTGCCACCCTTGGTCCACTGATGCCCGGAGGCCAAGATTTAAGGTGCGACTGCTCTGTCCCAGGACTCCTCTTACAGGCCAGAGCCAGCACCAGCTGATGGTGGGCTCCATCCTCGCTGCTGATTGGCTGTGAGATCCCGCAGAACTCCCAACTCTCGCAGACTCTGCAGGCCCCCCCAACTCTAACTGTCCCTGGCCTGGTTTTGTTTCTTCGCCTTTTAGCCACACAAAGACCTAAACTGTTGTCCCTGTACACTTACAGTGTGTACAAAGTCTTGCGTAGTGCAGCAACTCTTGAATGGTCCAAGAATATTTGGTGGCTACTGGCAAACCACGTTAATAAAATGCTTACTCTAAGCAAAGCATTGTGTCAGCTACACTAAGAGTACCAAGTATGAAACCCTGCCTTCCCAACTGTTCATGAATTACAATCTGGCTGTGGCAAGAGGCTACAGTACAACAAACTTACACTGTTGCAAAATAAACTCAATGGGGTGACACACTCCTGTAATCCCACGCTCAGGGGACTGAGGCAAGAGGATGACCATGAGTTTTGGGTCAGCTTAAATCACAAAGTGAGTCCTTGTCTCAAAAGCATTAAGAAAAGCATTGTCAATAATCTAACTTTTAATTATTCTTAAGTATAAGCAATTGTATTTTAGCTGAAATAGCCACAGTCTCCAAATGATGACTGAAACCACTCTAAATGATACCTGTGAATTTTGTCTGACAGTCAACACATTTTAAAGATGCCATCTAACTCAAAGGGTCTTAAGGGGGAGGGGGACCAGGAATAAATATTTCAAACTGAAGGACACTATCACTTCTTGTGTGTCACAGGCCAAGCTAAGGGCTCCCCTACACTACCCTTTGCCAATAGCTTACTCACAGAGCTAATGGAGACTTTGGATCGTATTCAGATAAGACAGCCTAAAATTTTTCACTTGGTCATGAATAAATATCAGAGACAAAAACCTAGAAAACATTTATATAGTATATATTTTTATTAGTATGTTGGAAGACTAATGTACCAACTAAGTAAATTTCATGGCACTAACAGTCTGAGATAGTTTGGGAAACGGGTAACATTTATTATTTTCTCTTCGCATTTCAAAACCAAGTCACACTATTACCTCTGTGCTCTGTCACGGTGTCCGTTTTTTTTTTCCTTTCTGGTACTGGGATTGAACCTGAGGCCCCTGAGCTGCTGATCAGGCTGTACGATGGAGCTGTGTTCTCAACTCCTTATTTCTCGTTCTAGAAAAAGAAGTTCTCTAAACTTTTGTCAGGATAAAAACAACGACAAAGGACAGGTACAACACATAACTATAGCGTAATATTTCTAACTCTTGAAAATTAAATTTAATCTGCAGATTCCTGGAACATTGTTTATTGTTACAAAGCGAATAACTCCTGACCCCCAAGTACCCCCCCCAGACATTTCAGTTACATGTAGTTCATGCAAAGATATTATGCAATTTTGAAATGTGATAGTTACTTCCTGTCTGGCATGAGGTGAGAAGTCACATAGTCTTATTACCATGATGTTCTGCCTCACCACAGGCCTAGCAAATTCAAGGAATCTTGGAACCATAAACTGAAACCATAAAAAAACAAAACAAAACAAAACCCACCTTTCCTCCTTTATTTTCTGTCAGGCGTTTTATCACAGCAATGAAATGTCTGCCTCATAAAGAAAATGAGTCCTAGAGAAAAAAATGTTAAATGTTATCACTAAGTCTAATGAAATGATTCTCAAACCTTTGGAATTGGTTTGCAGGAGAAATATGAAGAAGGCCAGAGAAACCTAGAAACCTAGAATTCTGTAAGCAGAGCTTAAGGGGGGGGGGGGGCTCATGAAAGTACAGAAGCCCAGAGTGCCTGTAGAAACAGGATCCAGATTAGATTCCCAGGGCCCATATGGAGCTACCAAGTGTCTGTAATTCCAGTTTCCAGGGAATCTGATGCCCTCTTCTGGCCTCCATGATCACTGCATGCCCCTGGTGCACAAACAAATACGCAGGCAAAATATCAATCCGTATAAAATAAAAATAAAACCTTTTAAAAAATTATAAGTGATGACTTAATTAATTTGGCAGAGAAAATGTCGAGACAGCAGAGCGTTCTTGCTAAGCGGGTTTACAGTGAGAATCAGGAGCAAAACTTACCATTTGATAAGAAAAGCTCGAGGGAGGCTGAGGCTGAGGAAGACATGGTTTCTGAAGAGCTCGGCACCATTTTTCTTTGAAAGCTAGATGCTTTGCATTGCAAACCACAGTGCAAGGTAAAGACACCTTAATTCAGTGGCTCTCAGCCTTCCTAATGCTAAGATCCTTTAATACAATTCTTCACATTGTAGTGACCCCCCAACCATGAAATTATTTTCATCAATACTGTAATCTTGCTACCATTATGAAATGTAAGGCTTCTGTATTTTCCAATGGCCTTCGATGACCCCTATGAAAGGGATCATGACCCATATTAAGAAACACTGCTTTAAAAACACTTCAAGATTTGGCAGGTCCCATTCAGTCTT
The DNA here is from genome assembly GCF_900095145.1 of Mus pahari. Lineage (NCBI taxonomy): Eukaryota > Metazoa > Chordata > Mammalia > Rodentia > Muridae > Mus > Mus pahari. Next base: position 62,389,156 of record NC_034592.1, read on the forward strand.
TTCCTGGGGTAGGGTGGACTGGAGGGAAGTGGGGCGGGGAGTACCATCAAGGGACCATGCTTACACCGAGTGACCTAGGAAGGTATTTCTACAAGATCCTTTCACCCTGTTCAGCTGCCAAGGCACAGATCTGCTTTAGTATAAGACCTAACTTCCACCACCCCTGAGGGCAGACTTCAGCACCAGCCACATAGTCTATATCTCTAGAGCATGCAAAATGTTAAAGTTGAGAGACCCTGGAGGCTTCCAACCCAGACTTCAAGCAAAGACCCGAGGAACCAGTCCACTTGTGAAAGAAAGGTCAACTCGGCTTGCAGGAAGCCCTGAGAGGTTACTGAGGGAAATGTGAGGGACAGGCTGAAAACACAAGAGAGATTCCAAGAGAGAGCTGTTAGAAAATAATGCACTTGCTAAGAAAGGCTGTATGTAGTGAACACGGACAGCCCATGAGAGGCGGCATGGTTACAAATAACAGAGCTTACTAAACCTCTGAGATTTACACAGGATTTAACATCTGCCCTGTTGCTTTAGCTCCCTAACCTGTCTTTCTGTGCCCAGTTCTCTCTTTCCACGACATAACTGTTTATGCTGTGCCACCATACCCTGGAAGTATCTAATTTATTGCATCTAATGGTATAGGTGCTCATACCTAACAGGTCACTTTCCCAAGGAATTCTAAAAAGTATTAAATAATTTTTCGCAGAAGCCTCACTGTCTATCTCTGCTGGCCTTGAACTTGCAATCTCCCTGCCTCTGTCTCCCAGGTGCCGGAATTACAGATGCATGCTACAGATGAATTTGGAGAATGTTAGAACAGAATGTTAGAACAGTCCTAGACTTGGACTTTGGAGTTCACATCTTTGGAAACTTTTAGACACAATGCATTTTGCATCGTGAGATGGGCAGGAGCCTTTTGGTGGAAGGAGAGGAACCCTGTGACTTGAATATGAAATGGCAAACACCCCCTCCCCACCTCCGCACTCATATACTGAATGCTTGGCACTGTCTGAGGAGATAGAAACTCCAGGAAGCAGAGCCTAGCTGGGTGGAGTCGGTCATTAAAGACATCCCTTTCAAGTTTGTACCTGATGCCTAGGTCCCTTTTCCCTACTTCCAGGAGGTGAGAAGCCTCTGCCACGTGCTTCTCCTGCTGTGTCGTTCTGCTTTACACCAGCCCCCAATCAGCAAAGCTAAGGGCCAGGGATCAAAACCACTAAAGAGGAGTGTTAAACATGAATCTGATCAGGCTGGAGAGATGGCTCAGTGGTTAAGAGCACTGACTACTCTTCTAGAGGCCCTGAGTTCATATTCTCAGCAACCATATGCAATGCGATCTGATGCCCTCTTCTGGTGTGTCTGAGGACAGTGACGGTGTACTCACACACATAAAATTAATAAAACCTTTTAAAATAATGAATCTTTTCTCCTGCAAGGAAATATATATATCAGTTACTATGTCATTAGAGATAGGTGACATGCTCTAAATTGAATGTGATGGCACTTAACTAGCCTCACTCCTCCTGTGAATTTCTACCTCACTTTAACCTTGTCGTTGTCAAGGACAAGGTAAGGCTAGAGGTCCCTCTTGGGGGAGCTAGAAGAAACTGTTCTAAGATGGGCAAAGGAGAACGAGACAATGTTGAACTTCAGTGTAAACCACCTGGATGCTCACTGAGACAACCCAGGGCTGTGACAGTTGGCAGCTGAGATGGAGATGCCTGGAGTAGACCATAACAGGAGCAAAAACAAAAACAAAAACAAAACAAACAACAACAACAAAAAAAACCCTCTACTTATTCCCAAAATACTCTCATCCCTCAGCCAGGCCTGGTGGTTAGAGACCTGTTTATCATAATCACTCATGCCACTCAAACTTCAAAATGAGCATGAGGCCAGCCTGGGATGCCTAGTTGAGACTGCATCTCAAAACAAATAGTATAAACCAGAGCATTATCCAGTAAAGTCTAGAGCAAGCAGGGTCCTATGTTCCATTCCCAGTACTGAAAAAGCAAATGCCTCTCCCTTCCCCACATCTTCTCCTCTATAGCTACAACTCTCTGATCCCCAAGGATGAAAGGTTGGAATGTGAGTCTGTTTCCCACTTCTTTTTTTGTTTTTTTTTGTTTTGTTTTGTTTTGTTTTTTTTTTTTTTTTGGTTTTTCGAGACAGGGTTTCTCTGTATAGCCCTGGCTGTCCTGGAACTCACTTTGTAGACCAGGCTGGCCTCGAACTCAGAAATCCACCTGCCTCTGCCTCCCGAGTGCTGGGATTAAAGGCGTGCGCCACCACGCCCGGCTACTGTTTCCCAATTCTTACACATTAGACAAGGGGGAAAAATTCTCCTTTGCTGCTCAACTGGTGCTTGGTCTTGCTATTGGTTCCACAATTCAAGAAGGAAAACAATTCTGTTTAGGGCAAAACCAGGGAAAATATGATGAATATACTAAAAAATATACCTAACAGAACCATTCAGATGAGTGAATTTAGGATCGCATGCTTATATTTTAGTAGTGTAAATAAATGATTCTTGCCTCTCTCGAGTATATAATGCTTCATGTTTGGGTTATACAAATTTAAATGCCTTTCGTATAGTTTCCCAGTGCTTCTCTTGAAGGAAATAATATAAGCTTTAAATTTTCAGAATGAGAATCAATGGTCTTATTTTACAGGCCTTGCAGTTTAAGAAAACTGTTTCCCACTAGATGGCGGTAGTGCGCAAATTGTCTTTCTTTGCACTTCCTCACATCAATAAAATGATTACGTTATTTTCACTTGACTGGTCTTCCTAAGACAAGGAAAAGTGGAACCTTAGGACAAGTTACTCCCTGAACTTTCTAAGCTGAAGGTAAACAAAACACTCCTTCCACAGAGTGTAATGCCAGGAAAAATGATTGTAACCCCTGTGTCAAAATAATTGTAACATCTGTAATTCCTGACGCTTAGAGACTACTAGATAGACAATACAGAAGTTGGCTTTGGGCACTACAGTCAAAGGGAATTGGAAAAGTAATGTCTCCAGTGTCTTTGCACACATGCATTTTATAGCCCTAAACTATGCGCTCTATATAATCATTAACTACATGAGGCTAAACTGTTAACTTCATGATAGAGGAAAGAGTGGCCATTTGCTACTTTATCTCTTGTGTGGAGCACAGTATTCAACACATAATTAAAAGTCAAAAGTTTTAGTTTCTAGCCAGGCAGTGGTGGCGCACGCCTTTAATCCCAGCACTTGGAAGGCAGAGGCAGGCAGATTTCTGAGTTTGAGGCCAGCGTGGTCTACAGAGTAAGTTCCAGGACAACCAAGACTACGCAGAGAAACCCTGTCTCGGAGAAAAAAAAAATTTAGTTTCCAAGTGTGACGGTATACATCTGTAATCCCAGCATTTGGGAAGTCAAGACAAAGAAGAATTAGTTAAAAGCCAGCCTATGCTAGATAGTGAAACCCTGCATGGCTGAGTGCTGGAGTGGCTCAGTGGTTAAGAGCACTGATTGCTCTTCCAGAGGACCCAGGTTCGATTCCCAATACACACATGGCAGCTCACAACCATCTGTAACTTCAGTGCCTGGGAATTCAATGCCTTCCTCTGACTTGCATGGATACTGCAGACACATGGGGCACAGATGGGTACATTTAGGCGAAACACTCATACATATAAAATAAAGTTAAATAAAAATCTTTGGAAAAAATAAAGTCGATTGAATGAATGGATCCCTTCACTAATTATGCCTGATGACTGCTCGATTTAATATGTAACATTATTTCTACTCCACAGTAGAGAATTTCACAAGAGTCAGTGACAAGACGGTTCTGCCTCCAGCCCTCAGTCTGTAGCTCCTGGCATGCATGACTGATGTACAATAAACATGGACGTGTTTGACTTCATAGATGGCCCGATCTTAGCAGCCTCGGTACGGGCATTTTAGGAGGTGTGTTCCTAGCCCAGCTCTGCGATGTCTGTGCTACTAAAGGCTAACCCAGTCCTTCGCTCTAAATACCTGTTCACCTCATCACCAAGATTCACTAATATGCCGTGGAAGCCAGTGGGCATTTCACACTTTGCTTGGGCCCTCAAATTTCTCCTAGTTCTCAGATGTGCATCCATCACTCTCCATGCTCCTGCATCTTGGATGTGCTGCGGGAGCTGCGTAGATCACACACACAGCTGCCTCTGGGCCCGGTTCTGTTACTTGTGCATCTTAACTTTGAACCTCAGACTTCCTCATCTCTAAAAAATAGGGGTAGGATTCCATGGTTGTAAAAGGCTCCTTTCAGCCATCTATGGTTTTAACTCTTAGTATTCTATTGCTGCGAAGAGACACCTTGACCACGGTAACTCTTATAAAGGAAAGCATTTCAATGGGGCTGGCTTACAGTTTCAGAAGTTGAGTCCACTGTCATCATGGCAGGAAGGATGGCAGCAGGCAGAGAGAATAGTGCTGGAGAAGCCAAAGCTCAACCACACACTTCCTCGACAAGGCCACACCCACTCTAACAAGGCCACACCCACTCTAACAAGGCCACACCCACTCTAACAAGGCCACACCTACGCTAACAAGGCCACACCAAAATGGTGATGAAGACTTTGTTTTCACCAAAATTTCAGACAAACTCCCCCCAGATCTTTTGATTGACTAGATCCAACTTCCAGCTTTCTGATCTAGGGGAATCTAATTGGAGGACAAATCCTGATAAGTCAGTTTCGTCATAATTCTTATCCTTGATGTCTGACTCTGTTAATGCCTCTTTTTTTTTTGTTTGTTTGTTTGTTTGTTTTTTCGAGACAGGGTTTCTCTGCATAGCCCTGGCTGTCCTGGAACTCATTTTGTAGACCAGGCTAGCCTCGAACTCAGAAATCCGCCTCTGTTAATGTCTTATTGCTTATCACTCACTTATCTACAGCCTAAGTTCTGGGAAGCAGATCTATCGAGAGTCTCTCTTACCCCGCGATCTTCAGTAATTGCCCTTATACTAACTCATACTGTACTGTCCCCCATTTATCTTACTGGAACCAAGTCCAGTCTCTCCCCCTTACTGCAAGACCCCAACGCAATGATCCTTTGTACCTGTCACTTATGGACCCTTATGAGAAAAGTCTGCCTATTTTTTGTATATTTTTGGTTTGGTGCTTTTGCTGACCTCAAATTTACTATGTAGCCCATGAGGCCTCAAATGTAGCAATTCGATTACAGGTTTAGAAGAAACCAGCTTTGGGAAGGCTTAAGAATCAGGCAGGTGGCCGGGCGTGGTGGCGCACGCCTTTAATCCCAGCACTTGGGAGGCAGAGGCAGGTGGATTTCTGAGTTCGAGGCCAGCCTGGTCTACAGAGTGAGTTCCAGGACAGCCAGGGCTATACAGAGAAACCCTGTCTCGAAAAACCAAAAAAAAAAAAAAAAAAAAAAAAAAAGAATCAGGCAGGTGGATCTTTTTAGCCACAGGGCAGAGTGGTTTGCATAAACCCATTCTTGGTTTCCCTGGGACTAAAGATTTGAGGTTGCTGAGTCCACCGTGGCGCCAGGGGGCGCTGCAGAACGCTCCCGGAAGCCCGCAGACCTCACTGCGGGACGCACCTACTTTTCGGCTTCCGGCTCTTCCGGAAGCGGAGCTGCGTACCGGCGTGGGTCGAGCGGGGAAGCTGCCGGGGAGTTGCGGGGAAGCTGCCGGGAAGCTGCCGGGTGAACAGAGCCTGCAGGGGGACTGCGCCTGGCTCCCGCGTGGGACGCCATGGACGACGCCGGCAACTTCGGAGGCAGCGGAGGCTTCCGCCCGGGCGTAGACAGCCTGGATGAGCCGCCTAACAGCCGCATCTTTCTAGTGATCAGCAAGCACACATCCGAATTGGTGCTGAGGGAGCGCTTCTCGCCCTTCGGAGACATCCAGGACATCTGGGTGGTGCGCGACAAGCACACTAAGGAGTCCAAGGGCGTGGCCTTCGTCAAGTTCGCGCGCAGCTCACAGGCCTGCCGGGCTATGGAGGAGATGCACGGACAGTGCCTGGGTCCCAGCGACACCAAGCCCATCAAGGTGCGGGACTGAGGTGCCTGGGTTAGGGTGTGTGAGGTAGAGATGCCCAGGTTGGGGTGTTTGGGATATGGGTGACCGGGTTGAGGGTGCTTGCGAGGGCGACGGCGGTATGGGTTGGGGTCTCTCCCGCCCCTTTGCTGCACTGGAGATGCTGTGCATCTGGTAGGAGAGGGGTTTGAGTGCGTCGGGGATGGCTTGAAGGAGCGGATCCCCGGCCTCTGGCCAAAGGAACCTCTTACCCTGGGAACAGATTGGGTAGCCATAGCACAACTGTGGCTGTCCTCGTAAATCAGTCAACCTCCTGTCCCCGTCTTCCTGTCTATTGTGAGAACTTTTCTGAGCTTCCTCTCTCGAACACTGTAATTACATTCGCGACTAGATAACTTAGTCTTAGGGTTTTTTTTTTCCTCGTGTATTTTGTTTTTTACAAAGCTTGAAGGATCTCTTAAGTCAAAAATATTACAGCACCATGCCTATAAACAGAAAATTATCAAAGTAAAAGTTATTTTGTGATAAGCTAACTATGCTATACTGGAAAGGGGCAAACCTAGAAAACGGTGCAGGGGGGTGAGGGATTCTGGTTTTGGTTTTGTAAGAATACCATTTCATGGACTGTGGGCTGGAGACGCTCCAGCCTCTCTCTCTGCTGCACCTGGGCATGGGGAGGGGAGTTAAAGGGCAGAGAAAGGCAGGAGGGAGAATAGAGAAATAGAGGCCAGCCATGAGCACGTGGAGAGGGGAAAAGGAATGAGGAGAGAAGGGGGCAGGGAAGCAGGGGGGATCGGGGTTAAACTTTTTACAAGGTGTGTGCTAGGCAGTTTGTGTGCCCTATATACAGTCATTAATCAGAGGACTTTATAAGCTCTTTAGGCTTGAAAATTTAGAAATTTATGATCTGATCTCATTTTATCCGAGGTTCCCCTTTTCTCTACTATTTGTGTTTTCTTTCAAGTTTCTCTTGTATGTTTCTTTAGCTACTTCATTCCGGGTGTGTTGACTAAATTAACTTAAGAGTTACCCGTTTCTTCTAATACTGTTGGCAGTACTTGACATGGTGAATACTGAAGAAATGACTAAAATAGACCACCTAGGGATATGCCTCTAACTCTGTCTTGTAAGTAGGGTCCTTTGCCTCTATAGCAAGCTGTCTCCTGAGCAAAAGTAAGTTTTCCCAACCCCCGGACCCAGTGTCATGGTTTTTATATCCGGTGTCTTTTGAGTTTCTGCCTCCTTCAGTGTTCCGTGGTCCATGTTTTTCTCACACTTCAGTGATACACACTGCCCTCCTTAAAGGAAAAACACACACACACACACACACACACACACACACACAGGACCTCTCATGGGTCCTTGTGAATAAGGTGATGGATATCACCTTAAGGCCTGCCTGGCCTACAGACAGAGTTAAACTGTAGCCAGAGTTATAAAGTAATATGCTTAAGGAATAGGAATACACTTAACATTATTCTATAAGGCTTTATATGTTTCTTAGGTTTTCATTGCCCAGTCCCGATCATCAGGAAGTCACAGGGATGTTGAAGATGAAGAACTCACAAGAATCTTTGTTATGATACCAAAGTCCTATACAGAAGAAGACCTGCGGGAGAAGTTCAAGGTACTTGTGTGTTATCATCATAGCTCCGCCCTCAACATTGTTACTAACAGCTGGACAGTCGTAATGAGAGTTCACCATAAGATATAGTTTGAGAAAATGAAGTGCAAGCCTAGAGTATTTTCATTAAGACTACACAGCTGTAGGTGGTAGCACTAGAATATAAACCCTCTCTGCCTCCAGAGCCTGCTCTCGAAATTCCAAAGCACTTGTTGGTTCGCACTTGTCTTGCCTCTCCACAGAGTGAGTCACAGGCCTGAGCACCTGAGCTGTGTTGGCTAATTCTGATCATGGCCTGTGCTATGTTGATATCACACTTATTCATAGCAAGGTTTATCCTAAGATTGAGCTTCTATGTGGGTCACAGTTAAGGGAAAATGTTACAGCTCTAATCTGCTAATCTGAGAAAATGACTTTGGAAGTAATTTTCAGTCTTTGAAGGCAGCAATGATTTGTAGGTTTTCTCAACAGAAACTCAACAAGGTTTTTATTGTTTTGAGGTGGTTGTTTTCTTATGGTGTTCTCTTCTGGTTAACCCTTGAACACTGAGTTGGAGGTGGCTGACAAGGAAGAAGTAAGAAGCTAGCAGGAAAAAATAATTTTCATATGTCTTTGGCCCTACTCCAGTGGACCTTCAAAAATAACAGATTCCAAAAAAAGCACCTTAATCTAAATATATAATAAACTTGTTTACAAGAGACTTTTGTAAAATACCTACTAAATGACATACCATGAGTTTATAAGCCCATGTGTCTTCCAACACTAAACATTACTGTGTGTTTCTCCCAAATACTAATTTTCTGAGTAAACTATTATGTTCTGCTTTGAACTGATCCTCAAAAGAGCATCCAGTCATTTACGATACTGTTAGGGACACTTAAACGTTTTCAACTGACAGTGCTGAGTATTTAGTGTCTCCTAGACTCTTAAGCATTTAACCTAGATCAGTCCATTTAACCTTTAGCCGTCCAGTGAGAGGTCAGTGCTGCTGAAGATGCTGGCAGAGGAGAGTAAACTGCCTGGGTACTGAGTGGTTGAGCTAGGGCTGAATCTCAGAATTCCAGTTCCAGAGCCCTCCCACCCGTCTACTGAGTGAGACAGAGTGGACAAGCCTTTCTTTCCCAGTTTAGTTTCTCTGTGGCTTAGGCAAGATTTCTGTAGGCTCAGCTTCATTGTCTGTCAAATCAGCAGTATAGAATGTGTGTGTCGCCTTGAAGGATTTTATTGTTTGCACGCACGAGACACAAATAAGTATAAATTTCAGTTTTGGACCATCTTTTTCCGTTATTAATTGTGAGTCTCCTAAGGTCATCTCTTTTGACTCTTGTAGGTGTATGGAGATATCGAGTATTGCAGCATTATTAAGAATAAAGTCACTGGAGAAAGTAAAGGCTTGGGCTACGTGCGCTATTTAAAACCATCACAAGCTGCCCAAGCAATAGAAAACTGTGATAGAAGTAAGAATGGGCTTTTCAAGTTTTATTTTATACGTATGGTGGTTGTGCCTACATGTACATCTGTGCGCCACATGGGTGCGGTGCCTGCCGAGGCCAGAGGAACGTCGGATCTGGAACTGGAGTTACAGATGGGTGTGACCCGCCATGTGGGTATTGGGAACAGAACCCAGGTCCTCTGTAAGAGCCACGAGTGTTTGTAACCACTGATCCATCTTTTCAGCCCCAGAATATACTTTGTTATATTTCAGTTTTAACCTTGCTAACAGGCCTTTAAAAAGAAATTCCCATTATTATAAATAACAGCCTTCCCTGCTACACCATGTAAGTAGTGTAGCAGGTATTTATACATACCCAAGACTGAAAACACTTTGCACTGATGCATCAGTCATGCACTGATGCCATCCTGAGAAACACGATCGGCTGAATACTCAATAGTAAGTGCAGGACATTCCTGTCTCATTGTTTGCATAGATTTGGGGCTTTAAAAAAATATTTTGTAACTTAAAGTATTAAAAATTGATTTACCTTTTTAGGTTTTTAGAAATATTTTTCTTTGTTGTTTTCTTAAGAGAGAGCCTTGTTGTGTAGCCCAGACAGGGCTTTAAGTTGTGATTCTCCTGCCGTGGCCTCCTAGGTGTCTGCTTTACAGGTGAATGCCACTGGGCCTGCAGATCTTACTCTGTTTGTTCCTAACTGGCCTAAGCCCTAACAAGGATTTAATATACTAATAAACATACAAATTAAGGATGGGGTTGGTAAGTGTTGCTATCACGGGTAAATAATTTGAAGCTATAGTGGCAAATTGTTGGATATTTAATGTTATATATAAAATTGACTTCAGCAAATAAGAGGTGTACTAAACTCTGTACTTTAGACTGTTATAAAAGATCTATATATACAGGAAAGAGTTGCTGTTGATCAGTAGAATTCTTATTTGCCTCTAAAGTCCCCACTATGATTTTCTTCTTAGGTCCTTCTGTTTCTCAGAAGTCAGTCTTAACTGGCTTCCTATGGTATGTTCCTCAGGATGCTAAGAGGAAGGTATAAGTGAAGTACCCGGTAGCACTGACATTTAAAACTTTATATCTATGTTGAATATCTTAAGAGCTAGAAGATAAGACTGAAAACAAAAAGTACATCCTGTTTTCCCTCACCTCCTGTTCCTTGTAGAGTCATAATTCCTTCCTGCAGACAGAATGAGCTCAGACCAGCTGGCTTGCTGCGTTTGCAGCTGCTGGACAATATGAATGCTACGAACCCCTATACCGATGTACGCATAATATGGATAAGCATTTTGTTTTAGAGGGTTTGTGGGACCTTCCCACCTTCTATAGGGAGGCATGGTAACAGGCTAAAGATGAGGACGGCCAATGGGGTTTTGATGCTAAGCACAATGGGCTAATGGGCGACACCATCTTTTTGAAGAATGGCACAGCAATGCTGACCTTGCTTGTTTGTATTAACCTCTACTTGGGGCTCTTGATTTTTTGTTGTTATTGATGTTTGCTTTGTTTTGTTTGTTTGTTTTCTCATATACTTTTTGTCCTTTAACCATGAAACAAAGAAGTCAGTCTGATGGGGAGGGCCACCATGTAAATTCTGCCTTATACAGTTAGATTTCTAAAACTAGCTCAGATCCGCAAAGTCAAACATGTTAAGTTCGCCATGAAGCTTGAAAATTCATGGGTTCTCATTTTCAGGTTTCAGAGCACTTTTGGCTGAACCTAAAAATAAAGTGTCGGAGTCCCCAGAACAAGATTATTACAGTAGCGTGAGGCAGGAGGCTTTGGGACAGGAACCCAGAGCAAATCTGTTTCCCTTCGGTGAGTGGACTGCCTTTACCTCTTGATATTAATATATAGCATATTGGTTACATGTGCGCTGACTTCAAGCCGTTCTTCTGTCAGCAACCTAAAAGTGTTACCTAGTGAGTGAAAATCTGATATGTTGCTGTTTTTTTTCTGAGAAGTTGCTCAGTTCTTCTAACATCCGTAATTCATAAACTTTGTTTACCTTCTTTACAGTATAGATTCCTGACTAGCTATACATTATCTACATACTAAAATGTTAGTACTATATTTTTTGTGTGTGAATTCTGCTTTTTTGTGCAATTAACCAAAAGTATGAGTTTTATACAGGTATCCCTTTACAGTGCTGCTGTAAAGCTTGGTTTACAGAGAGGAGAGGAGCAGAGGCAGGAGCTGAGAAGTGGGGAAGAGTGGGTTAGGGTCCACAGAGGCACAGGCAGAACTTTTCAGATAAGATTCTTGCCATATTTTACAGTTTTATATTCTAAACTCCTTCCTGTGGTATTGAACTGGGCACTCCTGAAGTAGTTCTGTATTGAAGTTAAGGAAGTGGGTGAAGATGTCTACTTTACTGTCAGCTTCTCTATGGTTGTAGAATACTACAGTACTACAAAAGACGGAGGTAGATATGATCAAAACATACCGTATACGTGTATGAAACTCTCAGAGGATAAATTAAAATATATTTTTAAAAGAATAATACAAAATATAGTGTGTCTCATGTCTAGACATTTTAAATATCCTTGTGCAAATTGGTTACATAATTTTTAATATATAGAAATTTAATTATTCATTTATATATGTGTATTATATATGTATGTATGTGTGTATTCTATATATAGTTGGAGAACAGCAATCTGAATTTTCAACTTTTGACAAGAACGATAGCAGAGGCCAAGAAGCTGTCTCCAAACGCCTGTCGGTGGTGTCGAGAGTCCCCTTCACAGAAGAGCAGCTCTTCAGCATTTTTGATATAGTCCCAGGACTGGAGTATTGTGAGGTTCAGCGAGATCCTTATTCAAATTATGGTAAAATGATGTTTTGCTGTTGTCAAGTTTATAGTGTTCTGTTAATCAGTTTTCATCCATTCCTGATACTTTTTTATGCTGTTTATGCTGCAGGAAGTTTTAGTTTTTTGTTAACATACATATATTTATTATTCAGTGTTGTTTTTTTTAACCATGCGAGGCCAGAGTCTGCTCAGCCCAAAGATTTACTTATTATTATACATAAGTACACTGTAGCTGTCTTCAGACATACCAGAAGAGGTCGTCAGATCTCATATGGATGGTTGTGAACCACCATGTGGTTGCTGGGATTTGAACTCAGGACCTTTGAAAGAACAGTCAATGCTCTTATCCACTGAGCCATCTCGCCAGCCCCACAATGACATTTTTGTTCAGGTATATCATGTACTTTAATCTCACTACCTTCTCCTGGCCCCTCCGTTTTTCCTATTTTATTATTAAAATCCAACAATACTTTAGTAAATAAACCCTCAAGAGTGTATCTTTTTTTTTTTTTTATAAAAATCATTCTCCATAAAAATATTTTTAACTATCACAAAATAAAGAATTCTCTTTTTTCCATTGTAAAACAGCAGTGCCTCAGGCTGGGGTCTGTTTTTGCTCTTTGAATTGATGCATATAGTGTTTAAAGTGTCCTCCTCATACATTTCCAGGTCTCTCTACCTCTCTGGCATCCTAAATGTTCTACACTTCTCCCTACCTCCTCCAATTGGTGGTAGAAGCAGGGAGTATTAGTTACAGCCGGGGCCCTTCCTCCCAGCAGGCCAGCAGCAGTCTGGTCCAGGTGGGTCTCCAGCTGAGGCTCCTCCTTCCAGGGCAGCCCTAGGTTATGTCAGACGGACAGTAAAACCTAGTCAGTCCATCCAATTTACAGAAGATGGCCCTGTTTCTCCCAAAGTGGGTTATATGACAGAGGAGTCATGAAAGCCTCTTGGTTGTGTAACAAGCTCCTGGGCTCCAGGATAAATCTCTCCCTGCACCCAGCACTGCCCGCTCAATTGAAACCTAGCCCCAGAGCTGAAATCTCTTCAAAGGAATGTGAAATGGGCGACGTTTCTGACTTTCATGCAGGCCACCCTCCTCCACCGTTGCAACTAGCTGACTATATCCATGGACAAGTTCTCATTGTTTCCTGTTCAGTATAATAAGAAAAACTCTTCAAAGAATTAAAATTTTGGTTTTTATGTATAGGGATATTATATAAGAACATGTAAGCTGGGCCTGGTGCTAAGCGCCTGTAATCCCAGGACTCACTGGGAGACAGAAAAAGTGGGATTATAAGTTAAAAGCCAGTGGCCTGGTCTAGCAAGTTCCTGCTAAGAAAAGAATAAATATATATCTTAAAGCTCAACTCATTAGATAGAATATATGCTGATATTACATTTTCTTAAGGTTATTTCTTATAGTTAATATTTTTACTATATTTCTGAATACATATGCTGATACTACAATTTCTTTAAAATGTTTATATTTTACTAAGACCTAACTTACATTTCACTGCCTACAAACTACAATTTCTTAAAAATGTTTGTATTTTACTAAGATCTAACTTACATTTCACTGCCTACAAATAATGTTACATGCATGTTTAGCAGACCTTTTGTTCTCTGTTATCTTTGATTTGTACTTACTGGTTGTGTGAGAATAATGGAATTCCTATCTTTTTCCACCTTTGAAATACATTGTAACTGGGGCTGGAGAGAAGTGCTCTCATTGGTTAAGAGCACTGCTGCTCTTTCAGTTCTCAGAACCCACATGGCAGCTCACCCCTATCTTTAACTCCAGTTCCAGAGCTTCTGACATCCTCACACAGACATAACATGCAAGCAAAATGCCAATGAATGTAAAATTTAAAAACTAAAAAAAGAGAAAGAAAGAAATACATTGTGACTTAGGCCTTAAGGCTGCCGCCTGCTGCCTTTTACATGTCTGTATATTCTCTATTTTAGGTCATGGTGTGGTTCAGTATTTTAATGTAGCATCAGCTATTTATGCAAAATACAAACTGCATGGGTTCCAGTACCCTCCTGGGAATCGGATAGTCGTCTCTTTCCTGGATGATGGGAGTAATATGACAGAGTAAGTACCATTCCAGGGTGACCCAAGTCAAGCCACGGACCACGTGACTGTGGCTTGAAGGATAAAAATAAACAGTTCGCCTCCGATGAGGAAGCCACAGCAAACAGGTTACTGTTCAGATGCTGAGCATTTCTAGTTTCCCATAAGCCGTTGGTTGTTTTCAGACTCATCAGGAAAATGGCGACACAGATGGTGGCGGCCCAGCTCGCGTCGATGGTGTGGAGTACCACGAGTCAGCAGCAGTTTGTGGTAAGTGGGTAAGAATGTGCTGTGTCTGTACCGAGGACGCTTTCAGAGCTGTCATAAAAGACCACGTGGGTGCCAGAACACACCCTTAGCTCTTGGCCCCAAAGCCCTGAATAGCTGCGTTCTTTTCTCCCCCTTTGTGCCCGACTCTTCTGCAGCAATTTGGAGGAAGTGCTGGGTCACAGGCGCCTCAAATCCAGACAGATGTTGTACTTCCATCGTGCAAAAAGAAAGCGCCACCTGAAACTCCTGTGAAAGAAAGGCTGTTTATTGTGTTTAATCCCCATCCTTTGCCGTTAGACGTGTTGGAGGATATATTCTGGTAAGATTCTCAAAGCAACCCGTTGGTACTTGTAAGCAAGTGTACTCATTTAAACCAGTAACCACCATTCTCGGGCTCCTGCTGCTGTGCAGTGACCTGTTCTGAGTTCTAAAGACTTAACTGATCTTTTCTTTCTGCTCCTTTTCTTTTCTCCGTCAGACACATATCCTGACCTACACACGGAATTTCCCTGATTTCTTTTTTTAAGACTTAAGATATACAGTAAGGTATAGAATGGAAAAATCACTTGCCTCTTGGGAGAAGATTCATTTGCAAAGACCTGTTCTTTTGACGTTATGTTTTCTCCATGTTATAATTCAGTGTTTACTAAACATCTTACATTTTGTCCACACTTGTTTGGATCCTAAGGGTTATGACATGGAGGGCAAATCACTTAATTATAGGGGATAATATGTAGTAAGTATAAAGGCAAGAGGAGGGTCTTACCTATTTTTGTATCTTAATATAACTTTATATCTACCATAGCTATTTTATTAGGCATTTGCCTTTTCCCCTCTAAGACTGTATATGAGTTAAGCACATAGGAAGCACGTAATAGCGCCACACACAACGTCAGTCTGTGGTACAGATGTGTTGACTTTATGTAACCAATTCATTTAGGTTTGCGTTTGCTGGTTTTGTTCTTGAACCACCACGCCCCTCTGTGCTGGGCATGCACTGGGCTAGCGTGCTAAGTATGTTGTAAACAAAACATTCTACTACATGAACAAGACATTGATTATACAGAGCAGCAGTGGTAGGTCCCACAGAAATTCTGAGATTTCTCTTTGAAGCAGAATGAGACCTGTAGGATAAACCTAGTTTTGCCAGAGTAGGAGGTTGGGGGTGTGGCTTGGGTTTGGGAGGTTTTTGTTTGTTTTTCTGGCAGGAAGGATATGAAAAGAGAAAATTTGAATGTGGACAATGAGAAATTGTAGAGGATTCAAAGTTGGAGAAGCCAGTGGAGCTAAGTTCATTTTTACCTAGGAGGCAAGGTGGAACCCTTGAGATCCTTCAGGAAAAGGCCGAGTGGAGGGTACATTGGAAAGGGACAGCCATGGGCTAGAGAGAGTCATGAAGAAAATGTTAGAGTGAGGGAGAGACAAAGATGCTCTTGGCAAGGAAGGAGGCCTCTGGGAGCCAAGAGAAGTTTGCTGAAGAAGGCACTGTTTGCTGTGCAGCGCCGGCAGAAGTTGCATGCTGAACGTAGACAGGTGTTAGAAAAACTTGAGACTTGATCTTTTACTTTGTTTCAGCCGTTTTGGGAACCTGATCGAGGTCTACCTTGTGTCGGGAAAAAATGTGGGCTATGTCAAGTATGCCGATAGAAAGAGCGCCAATGACGCCATCACAACTCTGCATGGGAAGATTCTGAATGGGGTCAGACTTAAAGTTATGCTGGCAGATTCCCCAAGAGAAGAATCCAAAAAGAGGCAGAGAACTTACTGAGTCTTAAGGTAAGTACTTCTTACCCACTAGCAAAGGAGTCTAAGAAAAGGAACGTCTGTAACTATTTCACTTGTGAGCTTTCCTGCTGGGGACTTCAGAAGCCAGATAAAACCATGTTGGCTTAAAACTATTAATAAAGCCAAGTTTTTCTTTCAGTATATTTTGATAATTTAAAATTGTGTAAATTCAGGGCTGGAAAGATGGATTAGCAGTTAAAGGTGCTTGCAACTCTCTCAGAGGACCCACATCAGGCTGCTTCTGTAACCACTTGTATAGACCTTACAGTCTAGAGCAGTGTTTCTCAACCTGTGGGGCCCAGCGACCCTTTGGGGATGCCTAAGACCATCAGAAGACAGATCTATACATTATTATTCATAACAGTAGCAAAATTACCATTATGAAGTAGCAATGAAACTAATTTGGGAGTCACCGCAATATGAGGAACTATACTAAAGGGTCACAGCATTAGGAAGGTTGAGAACCACTGCCCTAGGGCACCCAGTGCTCTCTTCTGAACTCTGTGAACATACTCAGTCATGTATACATACTCACAGACAGACATACAGACGTGTACACGTGTACACACACACACATACACACATATCTATGTATATATCTCTATATAAAGATATGTCTTTTAAAAAGTAATCTTTTGATGTCTTACTACTTTCATACTGAAAAACAGTATGAAATAATGTATATTTTTGGACCTAAATATTATTGTCTTCCCAGACTCAAACTTTTGAGTTTGCACTTTGAAAGTATATGCTCAGAAAATACTTTCATGGGCATCTGTGGGGTTTTGGGTTTTTTTTTTTTTTTTTTTTTGGTTTTTCAAGACAGGGTTTCTCTGTGTAGCTCTGGCTGTCCTGGAACTTACTCTGTAGACCAGGCTGGCCCTGAACTCAGAAATCCGCCTGCCTCTGCCTCCCACGTGCTGGGATTAAAGGCGTGCACCACCACGCCTGGCGCATCTGTATTTTGAAAGAACTCTGACCATTTGCTAGCCTCCTCTTCTGTGAACACTGACATAGGAATTCTTTTTCCTGGGGTAGTTTTCAAAGCTCAGCCTTCTTTCTCTGTGGTGAGTTATACCTCTGACTTAAAGGAGGCGTCATCTTTGCTTTCCTCTAGTGAATTCTGAGTTTCAGAGACCGTTTGTGTCCTGTTCCCTCACTCAACATCCTCTCAGTCCTGCTCCACGTCAGGAGCGTCCAGGTCTGGCCAAAGTCGTAAACTAGTCACTCGGAATTAGTCACCATAGGCCTCTCCGGTGAAGACCCTTCTTTTGTAGAGCAAAGCAAGTCATTAGTTGTTCTTCATGAAAAGTATTTGGTAGGGAAAAATGCCCACTGGGATTATTTCTAATCCTGCTTTAATAGTGCTTTTAAATATCTTATTTAATGATGAAATTCACACTCATTACACTAAACAGCTTGGCATTTTAGCTCTAAAAATATTCTGGTACCAGTAAAGAATTAGCAAGCAAATTTTCTTGTTTGCTAATAAGATGTTAATAATTTAATTCTGTTTAAATAAATAGTCCTTTAAGGTATAATGCAGAAATTCCACTTACCCTGGTGTTTAAATATTTTAGTACGTAGGAGATAATTACTGCTTTTGTTCAGGGAGTCTTTGCCCTTTTAAAAGGCAAGATACTGACTTCGTAGTATGGGAAGATACACAAAGTGGTTGAGCCTTTCTAGTGATAATTTACATTTTAAAGGGAATTATTGGCTTGTAATCTTAGGACCCAGGAGACTAGAGCAGAAATACTGAGTGTGGGGCTGGCGTGGCTGTGCAGGGAGAGCTGTAGAGAGAGGGAGTAAATGAGAAGGGAGCAGAGATGTGCACTAGTCCCACCTCGAACAAGGAAAGCCCTGTAGTTCTCTTCAGATTTCAGAGACTCGGGTTTTGGCTAGATTCCTTGTGAGGCACCGGGACAGCTGAATTCCTGATAAAAGGAAGGAAAAGCTTTGTAAATGTGAACTATACGGCTTTGGTGCAACCTTTCAGACGTCATCTTATACAAATGGTGAGAAAGTAAAAGCTTAATGGGGAAGGGGGAAAAAAGATGGCGCAGAAGTCCCTCCCCGCCAGCTGGTACTGAGAGCCAAGCTTTAAAGTAGGGCAGCTTCGCCTGCATAGTGATGCATGTCCGCCTGGTTTCCCAGTTACAGGAACTACATGGTTTTCAGCATGGCTAGCCATCAGCGCTTTTACCATTATTGAATTTTGATACATATTCAAGGCAGAGATCAAAGGGATGTCAAATACTTGAAAATGGTGAGACAGTTAGGATAGAAATAGCTATAATTTGGATGTCTTCTCATTGCACCATGGCTTTTGTTTTTGTTGCACATCCTCTATTAACCATGGATTGCATAGTGAGATTTTCTACCTTTGGGGTGCATTAAATAATTTTATTGGTCAAGAGTGGGGTCGTGAGCCTATAGTTGCAGTTCTTCGGAGACTGGAGCAGGAGAATCATAGAAATTGCA
The DNA here is from genome assembly GCF_900095145.1 of Mus pahari. NCBI lineage: Eukaryota > Metazoa > Chordata > Mammalia > Rodentia > Muridae > Mus > Mus pahari. The sequence goes on from NC_034592.1 coordinate 62,407,683, forward strand.
GAGCCTGGAAGACACAGTGAGACCCTGTATCAATAAGTGAATGATCTTTTTTAAAGGTTCAACAGAATAGTATGATAGACTCCGACATTTTACATCTCGTGACAGGAGGGATTTCTTCTGTGTGGTTGGTGCACTGTTCATTTAGCTTTTATAGGATGCACCTCCTGCCTGCTGGGTGCTCTTGTCTCTGAGGATAAGCCTAGGACTAAGTGAGTCCCACCCAAGAGACCTAAGAGCCACTGTTGGAAGTAGTTGAGTTCACTTTTGAGGTGAGTCTTGTTTTTATATTTCTCTTTCTGTTGGAGGAATATAGACATTTTAATATTTCAGAGCATCTGGTTGTAAGTTAATTTACAGACCTTTCTCTCTCAAAATGCTGTCAATACTAGCCGGCATCAATTCGCTAAGTAAGTCTGGTCTTGTTTACTTGGAGGCATTTATGCTGACCCAGACTAGCCACGGAGAGATTAAGGAGCTCCCGACAGTGTGGGATGCTAACTACATCAGCCGTTCACTTGCAGGTGATGATTTTCATCCTTGTGTTGTGTTCTTTCTACAGAACAGAGGCTAGCTAATGACATAGTCCTCAGCTGACTGACTGAAAACCTGACTGGACGAACCCCTGTGGACAGTTGACAGCTTTTTTTTTTTTTTCTATTTTCTTACATAACCGATAGTCTTCACACCATTGCTTATCTGGGATCGCTGACATGTATTTTTGTCTGACCTTAATGGAAAAATTAATATAGTAGTTGTTTCCTAGAACAAAATGTTGTTGTGTATAGCAGAAATAAAGCTTCCTTAGAGAAATATGTTGTCATGTATAGCAGAAATAAAGTTTGCTTTGCATAACTAAATCATGACTTATTTATATGAAAGACAAGAAGGAAACAGTAGGTACTGGTTAGGCTTTAAGTAGGTGGCAAGTTTCGTTGGTTTTGAGATGCGTGTTTTCACTTTTTAATATCTGTGAAAGCAGAGACATGTCAGTTGTGTGACACAGAGTGATTGACAGCCTCTTCCGGGTGAGACACGACTACAGGAGCTTCTTTCATCTGGCCACTTGCGTATTAGAGTCAATGAAACAAGCGCACGCTCACTCCACACAGTCTCACTGCCGGCTCTGCCAGGGCACAAGCAGTGTTTGCTAGAGAGGGTGTGGTGTTGTGTATTTATTGCTAGACCAAAATTTGTTGGTACTTTTGTGAGGATTTCTTAGGGTTATAAAGTCTAGATTTAAAAAAAAAAATCTAGAGGGATGTTTTGTGCGCATGAGTGTATGTGTTGGATGAGATGTCATCTATCATGTAATATAGGTCTAGGCTACCACACTTACTTAAATTTAAATAGTATCAGTGGCTTTGAAAGAACAGACTTTTTTTTTTCATTTATAAATATAGAAGCATAATGGCCACTCCAAAAATATGATACATGAGCAATTATCAATACAGGCTATTATAGGAGATGGAATCATTTTGAAATGAAAAATAAGAATGTAGGTACCTCTCAGGCATGGTCTATCACCCCTGTAGTTCCAGCACTCAGGAGGCTGAGGCAGAAAACAGCCTAGGGTTGAGAACCTATCAAGCAGAATAAAACACAAAGAAAATTACTAAAAGATACTTTATGTTTTGAAATTTCAAGAATGAAAATTTATATGAGCTCATAAAGAATTTAATTAAGAACTTGACAACTTAACAGAAAGTTGGTTGGTAAAATATTGCTTAATTACCTCCTCATTATGCCTGCCACACCCTGAGTTAGACCACAACTCAGGAAAGCCCAGTTACAGGGAGCACCAGGGAGTATTTAAAACCTGGACGTCTCTCTATTGCAAATTTAAAAAATCTCAGTTAATCTGTCCAGGTAGAAACTGAGCCAATATTTTTCTTTGAGCCGGAGCCATGTTTTTAAAAAGAGGCAAATGCTCTCTGGGGAAATGACCTGAAGTAAAGAAAGCTGAAGATTCGTCAACAGCAGATGCCTTCCTCCAAACTTACTTCCTGAGCATAGTTAACTTTTCATGGGTTGGAATTAAATTGTTTCCAAGCTCTCTGGCTCTAACACTCCAGTTATGTTTGAATTCCCTCACAAAATATCCCTGGCTGGGGGCTTCATACTGTATAAAAATAGCACAATTTACAACAGGGAGCTTTCTCTATCTTCCCAAAATGCCTAATACCCTTGGTTAATCCTCAGAGTTAGAGATAAAAATCCACTCTCCTACCATTCTCCTCTGTTCTTTATGTTCCTCAGAAGCCCACACAGAAGCTAATCCTTTTCCATGGCTGCCAGCATGCCTTCCTGCTCTCTGGGTGCACTCACTCGCTGAGCCTCCTCTCTCAGTTCTGAGGGGATGTGGTGCTCTGAACAGCAGTGCCCCCAAAGGCTCAAAAAGTTGAACACAAAATGGTGTGTTTTGGAACTTTCGGCCAGAAAGGTCATTAAGTGTTTGAGGCAGAGCTCAACGGGTTGTTCTAGTGGGAGCTTGGAAGATAAGCAGAGAGAATCAAAACGTACCTCTAATCCTGACACCCTGTGGAGGCAGCCAAGGTGAGACCCTGTCTGAAAAGGTGGAGTGAAATATAAGAATGCAAAATGAATGCAGGCAGTAGAGGCCGAGCTCGTGAGGAGAACGGAGCTCTAGTTAGCAGCTGGACTAGAGGTTAGTCATGTGGTATTTTGGCAAAAAATCTGACTACTTCACCTGTTCTTGAGAATTTGCATGAAGCTGAATTTAAAAGTAATGGGCTAACTTTGGTCATGGAAATTTCAAGCCATCATAACAACTTATTCTGCGAAATGGTTATTACCAATTACTCTTCTGAAAAAGCTTAAGGTTGCAGCCAGCTCTTGTAGAGGTTGTAACTGTTAAAAGAGTTGGCACCATCAAAGAGGAGCCTATAATGTAACAACAGGAAAGATGCTGTGGGGGCAAGACCCAACCACCCAGCTAAAGCTCGGAGAGTGTGTGTGTGTGTGTGTGTGTGTGTGTGTGTGTGTGTGTGTGTGTGTGTGTGTGCGCGCGCGCACGCGCGCGTGCACGCACATGTTGGGATAGGAGGACATACACTGAAAGTTTTGCTGCTCATAAGAGTGACTAGGGAAGGTTTCCACCCTCTACAAAAGCTGCTGCACCTGTGGCCCAGGGCAGTCAAGGCCACCCCAAGTTTGCAGCCAGACTTGGCAGGATTGTCCACATGTTATGGGTTTGGGAGACAAGGAAACTATAAAATCAAGAGAGTCGTGGATTCTTCCTCTGCGTTCTCAGCCACCAAGAGTAGGCATTGTGTATGCAGGGTTGGACGTTGCAGTTACTCCAGGTTCCATATTCAACATCTGAACACGGGAGCCAAGAGCCACCAAGGAAAGAGAACATGGCACATTTGTCTTTCTGGGTGTGATTTACCTCACTTAATATAGCCTTTCTAGTTCCACCCATTTGCCAGAAAGTTTGATGCCTTCATTTTTCTTTACATCTGAATGATATTCCATAGTGTATATGTACCCCATTTTCAGAATCCAATTGTCAGTTGCAGGACATACTGTTTCCGTTTCTAAGCTGTTATAAATAGAGCAGCAGTGACCATGGCTGAGCAGATATCTGTGGAATAGGATGCTAAGTTCTTTGAGCATATGCCAGAGAAAGGTATGGCTGGATCGCTTTGGGGGATTTTTTTTTTTTTTAATCTCTTTGAGAATTCTCCACACTGATGGCCAGAGTGGCTGCACCAATTTCCAGTGTGGTGGAGATGATTCAGCAAGTTCCCTAAGTGATTTTGTTAGTGGCCTTCGGTTTTTCACTTTTCAACACTCCGTTCTAAACAGTTTCCATAGGTTGGACTTCGGTTTGGATTGCTCAGGAACACTGAGAAGTTGTCTATATGTTCTCCTATGTTGAAAATGTTTAAAAGTTAAGTATTTCCTTTTCCTCAGCTTAGTATTAGTAAATAGGAATTGCAACAAGAAATTGATATGTGATGAGTATAGTTTTATATAGTGGTAGAGCCTCACTCAGGCATAATTTCTTACATATGTGGATATTAAGCTCTATTAAAAATCTTAGCGAGCCGGGCGTGGTGGCGCATGCCTTTAATCCCAGCACTTGGGAGGCAGAGGCAGGTGGATTTCTGAGTTCGAGGCCAGCCTGGACTACAAAGTGAGTTCCAGGACAGCCAGG
>NC_034592.1:62411968-62436643 GCF_900095145.1 Mus pahari
GGCTCACACCTTTAATCCCAGCACTCGGGAGGCAGAGGCAGGTGGATTTCTGAGTTCAAGGCCAGCCTGGTCTACAAAGTGAGTTCCAGGAATCTTAGCAAGATCTCCCCAAGTATTGGCATCAGAAAAAGAAACTTAGACTTATATTTACATGATTTTAATAACATAGGACAAAGATAAATTCATCATTTGTTAACGAATTGCATTGTAGTATCCAGAAGCCTAATGAGTGGATTGTATCATTTCCTTTTCTAGAGACAGTAACTCAAGAACACATGGACCTTGGGAACTAAAGGTATGGTATGGCTAGTGGGTCAGACAGCATGCTCAGGAAAATGTAACACTGCAGCCTGCTCATCGCAGTGCATGTGCTCTGAGCCGAGCAAACGTAATCGATGGCTGCCTTTGCTCCTGAGGATGGCATAGACCATGCTCGTAGAAAATGCACACACACCGGTCCCTGCAAAGCCCATCTGAGAGACTACCCTGGAAAAGGTAGTTCTGAGGCTACTCTTTAGGAGTTGAAGTGACTGTGTCAAGGTCCACGTGACCTAGCACACAGCCACCGTAGTGCTCATAAAAACCACTGGCCTGACCATATCACTACAGACTCAGGAGAAAGACTTCAGGGGGCTATTTTAAGAAAATGATTGCATTTGATATGTGAGACTCTGTGACAAGGTAAGTATTCTTTCCAATGAAAACTAGAGAAATATTAAGCACAGTCAGATAATGGCAGCCGCTGTTCCCAGATGCCCTTCAGAGTCTGCATTTTGTGACTGCTCTGCCATTTGTCTGTGGCTAACTGAGTTTCTCATTTAGACTGGAATGTTATGTTCCAACCACTAACGCATAGGTCATAGTATCAAGTAGCTAGGCCAGATTGTTAGGGGTATTTGTTCTATTGTTTTGTTTTTTAAAATTCTGTAAAAAGAATTAAAGTTGTCTACTCCAGTGTTGCCTACCAATTTATTTAAAGATGTGATATATCAAAATATATGCCTTGTTTTTTTTTTTTTTTGTTACTTTTTGAAAAAAATAAATTCCATTGGTTTTGGCCCTAAGAAATAGTGTATACATTCTTACTATTGGTCACAAAGGGCTTCTTTCTCACATTAGCACACTGATTAGTAGAGGTGCCATTATGACACTCGGGAGAAGGTAGAAGACAAATCACAATTTCTTGCTTATAGGATGGACTTTAGGAAGCGTCTAAGGCAGTGTGTAAGTGCACTGGGCCGGTGACCTGCTTTATCAGATAACAAAGTTCAACCAACCAAAGAAAAAGAGAATGCTCAGAGAGCTAAAAGCTACCTCAGCTCTATCATTACAGATGCCATCTCAGAGACTTGCCTTAACCAAGAGAAAAAGAACCAGAGCTGGCATCTGTACAGACCGAGGGGTCGTCCACCATTAGGTAACATTTTGGCTTAACTCCCCATTGGATATCCCTAGCAGTATTCACCGTGCCACGTTTACTGTTGTTCGTTCTGGGAGCTGCTTCTATATGAGATGTCGTGATGCAACCTAACTTTTTTCACCCAACCCGGGCTTCCGTGTACTAACTCAGAAGTATCTCACAAGGAGGGGCAGGCCTTGCCCTCCTACCTTCCAGGAGGTGTGTGGTGTGTCTGGCGTGCCAGCTTCTGCCCAGCAGCTTCAGTCACCTCCCAGCTCCACCGAGAGCAAATGCCAGAGGTGGTACCACAACGCCTTGGTCCTGTTTTCTCATCTTTTAATAACTAGCAATGTAGATACAAACACCTGCAATCCTACGTTCCCAGGGGGCCATGGGACACTCATTGAAAACAAAAACCAACGCATTCCTACCGAGCAGAGAATGCTGGGTGATAATGGGGACCAGAAGACAGCTCTGCTCTACAGGACAGGAAAGGGTGAGACTTTTTTTTTTTTTTTTTTTTTTGCCACTCACTGAAAATCTACATTGAAGCAGCTCATGGATGAAGCCCGTCAGCCCTGTGTTATAACACTGTGTACGATAAGGCAGTGATAGTTCTGGGAGAACTGTTGAGAGGTCCATCAAAATCGTCTCCAGTCTGTATTTCAGTTAACTTGTATTCTAGTTAACTTGAAGTTATGCAATCTTGGAGACTTGCCTTAGCCAAGAGAAAAAAAAAAGAGCCGGGCGTGGTGGCACATACCTTTAATCCCAGCACTTGGGAGGCAGAGGCAGGCGGATTTCTGAGTTCGAGGCCAGCCTGGTCTACAAAGTGAGTTCCAGGACAGCCAAGGCTATACAGAGAAACCCTGTCTCAAAAATCAGAGAGAGAGAGAGAGAGAGAGAGAGAGAGAGAGAGAGAGAGAGAGAGAGAGAGAACGAACTAGAGTTGTGTCTGTGAAGTGAGATGGTCATAGATGGTCTCATCCCTATGAGAAGAGTAATGCCGAGTGAAAACCGAAAGCAGTTATCGCTAAAGAAAGACTTAGGTTCTGGGCATCTGCTGCTTTATGATACAGCTTTAATGTAAAGGGGGATTTGTGGTTTTTTTTTTTGTTTTTTTGTTTTTTTGTTTTTTTTTAAGACTTATTTATCTGAGTACATTGTAACTGTCTTCAAACACACCAGAAGAGGGCATCAGATCCCACTACAGATGGTTGTGAGCCACCATGTGGTTGCTAGAAATTGAAATTCAGGACCTCTGGAAGAGCAAGCAGCCAGTGCTCTTAACTACTGAGCCGTCTCTCCAGCCACTTTAAATGGGGGTTTCGATCTTATTGCAAGAAAGTCCCTTTTTTACAGAATAGACCTCTTAAGGTTTTCCCAGGAACTGTAATGGGACTGGCATTTCTTACCACTTTCTAGCAGTTACACCAGCACTTAGGACAGCAGTGAGACAATCAATCCCACAATCCCGAGTCGGACCATTCCCTTGAAATTAACCTAGGTTAAGCCAAGCCCAGTGAGAATAAAATAGGCAAGAAATCCGAAACACTGTTTCACAGGCTGTAGTTAAGTGTTGATGAGACTGAGAGCCACAAGAACCATTGGTGAGACTGCAAACTGCTCAACCACCTTGTAAAGTATTTACCAGTATCTATTTATGATAACCATTGCAGCACCCTGAATTCAGGAGTTCCATTGCTCACTATATACCCAACGTGTGTGCGCGCGCATGTGTGTTACCAAAAAAACATGCAAAAAGGCCCTTAGCATTAATTATACTAGCTTCAAATTGGAAATGACTGCAGGGTCTGTCAGCGGAAGGCATAGAGTCAATAGGATGTGCTAATAGGATTAGCAAGGAAAGGAGCTGGCTTGTGCTCTTTGTGACAACTTAAGTGAATCTCACAGACACCATGAGCAAAAGAAACCAACCAACCATCCAACAAATGAAAATGTGCTCGCTAATTCCCACTGGAAGAGTTCAAAGACTAGCCAAATGGAATGGGAATGGTTACAAAGGAAGCCTAGGATGTGCTAGTATCCTTGTCTTTCTTGGACCACGATGGTGATAGCTTCTGTTCATAGTTTATGCATGTTCATATTAATTGTATACTTCAATGGAAGTTCTTTGTTTTGAGGCAGGGTCTCACTGTGAATCCCTGGCTGACCTGGAACACACAATGTAAACCAGGGCCTCGCCAGGGCAACTCACGGAGCTCTACCTGCCTCTGACTCCCAAGTAGTAGGCGAAAAGGTTCTCACCACCTCGCCTGGCTGAAGTTTGTTTCTTAATGAGTAAAGTCCAATTAGCACAGTGCTATGGGAGCACACAGCTCTGCGGTATGAGAGCAGTGCCCTGAAGCTTTTGGAAGACCGGACTTTCTTCATGTGGAATGTGTGCGCATGCACCACTTGTATACACACCGTGGCTGTGCAGGTGCCTGCCGAGGCCTGCAAAGGACGTCAGATTCACCAGAGCTGGGGTTGAAGGTAGTTGTGATTAGAATCAAGAGTTTCCCCTCAAGTTAGAGCACAGATTTAAGATATCACCAGTGGATTTAGTTAATTTAGAGCAGGGTTTTACCATATAATCCATGTCGGTCTTGAACCTTTTCTTTTAGGTTCTATGTTGGGGGCGGGGGGTGTTGTTTTGATTTGGTTTGGTTTTGTTGTTGCTGAAGTGGATACCCTGGTGGTGTAAGTGCAGGAGAGCTGGCAGGCTGACCTGTACAGCTTACCACCCAGGCCTAGATTCAGGACTTAGAGTTGGCCCACCCCAACATCCACCCCACTTATAAACTGTGGGAGCATGCGAAGGGGCTGGTCCTGCAGATCCAAAGCTACAGGATCTCTGTGACACAGAGCAACAGTTGGATACCCGAGAGGAGTCCTGGTGAGGATCCGGTATTGACAGTATAGCAGAAGCCAGAGGTTCCAAGCCAGACCAGTGAGTCATTGCAGTTAATATCTACAAGTAAAGATGTGCAGACAAACATTTATACCGTGTGCCACACTACAGCTTCAACAAGAAGATGGTTTTGTTATTGGGGCATTTTTTTGTGTGGGTGGGTGAGATTACAAGGGCATAGGGCAGATATAAAAGGATGGGGAAACGAATGGGATTGGAGAACAGGGTGTGAGATACACAAAGAATCAATAAAATGTTTTTTAAAAAGAAAGGGAGCTGTGTGCAGCACTCATTACTCTCTTCTTACTGGATACAATGTGACCAGTTGCCTCAAGAGCTTGGTAACTTATCCACTTCTCCATGATGAGCTCTACCTCAAATTGTGAGCTAAACCACACCCTTTCCTTCTTAAAGTGTTTTTGTGGTGTCAATAGGAAAAGTAACCAAGGGTGATTCTCTACCTGGTCACTCTGGGGCCCAGAACACGAGCAGAGCTGACAGAGGGAAAGTCTCGAGTGATGACCAGCACTAGAGGGTAAAGTCCATTACACAGCACACCATGTCTGCGCATGCCATTGGTAAACCGTGTTCCCCACAGCTGGACCCAAAGACTGGGGAAGAATGCTAAAAGTTGCAGTGGTAAAGGATACAAATACAGAGGTATGAGAAGAATGTGGGCCAGCCACTTATTACATCCTCTGCCGGAGTATGTGGGACATTGGCTGTCAGGTGATTCTGTCCTCCCCTCTCCTGAAGCTTGCAGCTTCCCATGATGCTCTAGTGCCAAGTGAGCAGCAGCAGCAGAAGCTATCTGGAGCTTCCATGCTCTACAAAGAGCCCAGCAGACCTGTCCTGGTGGGGTTTGGTCAGCAGGACACAACCTAGAGTTCTCTGGGAAAAGAGAACCTCAAATGCCACCATCAGATTGGACTCTAAGCAAGTCTATGGGGGCATTTGCTTGATTAATGATTGATGGTAAAGGACCCAGTTCACTGTGTTTGGTGCCACCTTAGGGCAGGTGGTCCTGGGTTGCATAATTAAGCAGGATGAGCAAGCCATGAAGAGCAATCCAGGAAGCAGCCTTCTTCCACTGTTCCTGCTTCAGCTCCTGTTTGAGTTGCTGCCCGGACTTCCCTTGAAGATGTGTGGCCAAATAAATTCACTCCTCCCTTAGCTGCTCTGTGGTCAGTGTTTCTCACAACCATCAAAAGCAAGGACAAAGGCTATGTTGTTAGATGCATTTTCTGTTTCTGGCTCTCAGAAAAGTTTGTCTTACTGAATACAGCCATTACCCCTTGTGTTTTTAGTTTGTATTTTTAATTTATATATCACGGTCATTAGTTTGGAACAGACACTAGTCAAAGATACCTTTGAACCAAGAATTTACACTGTAACTTGAAGTCAAATATGGAAGATGTCTGATATTTCCTATCTTTTTTTTGTTTATTTGGTTTTGTTTTGTTTGTTGTTTTAATGAGACAGGGTCTCTGTGTAGCTCTGCTATCTCTTGTCAGTTTAAAAATAATTTTGAAAATATACTTTAATACTAAAATGTGCCTAAATTTAGTGTATTACCCCAAAAAATTTTTCTTAGGACAATAAAATTATTTCATCTTAATGCATTTTAATAGGATTTAATACACTACTATCCTTTAAAAAACTTAAAATGGGAAGAAACTAGGTTTTATGTGGTTTCCTTTGCTCACAACACTTCTGAAGATTGGTGGAAGGAAAATAATGAATTTGTTGGCATCAGTAAGATGTAGTAGCTTTTGCTACCCCACTGAATTATCCATGTGAACAATCATTTTATCTATGCACCAAATGGGAGTTCTCTTAGGATATGTCCTTGGGGAAATACCTTGGGAAAGGCTAGTCTTTGGAACCGTTCCTATTTGAAAATTTGCTGTAAATTCGGCACTAGCAGATTCAATCATTTCTGCAGAAACAGTGAGGACCAATTCTTAATGACATACGTTAGCTCTGTTGTACTTGCTAACATCTATTTTTAGCAGATCATGGGCAATGCAAATCAATGCTTTGATTACAGAAACTGTAACAATGTGAGATTTAAAATCCTGCCTAACTACGTAGTTCTGGAAAGGGTAAAAGATTTTTAACAACCTCTTTCAGGTTATGTAAGTATGGTATTTCTTAATGGTATGTGGGTTTAAGTTGCATAAATGTAAACGTTAGTCTTACTATTTTTAATTTTTCCTACTGAGATAAAATACAAGTTGGTCCATTACACATCATTTGCCACCATGTCAAGGTGATAGGGAATGATTCCACCAGCTTAAGTGTCATGATGTGCTATGCAAAGGGAAAGGCTTCCCCATGTTGAGTGTCATTGTGTGCTGCGCATTTGTGGCACTAGGACAAATTTTATCCAATCACCAACCTCAGAAGCTAAAGTTATAGCTTAAAACACGAGGAGGCCTTAGTTCTAAATATGGTATTTGTATTTCTATTTTAAAATTGGACATTTATTCTATTTTATGGAATGAAGTGTTACTTGGTCCTAGAATAAAAATTAAACCTGGATGTAATCCCAGTGCTGGGGGGGTTGGGGGGGGGGCCGAAGCAGGAGGATCACCAAGAATTCAAGGCCAGCTTGGGCTACAAAATGAATTCCAGGACAGCCTGGGCTGAAAGTAAGACCCTTTATTAACTTCATCCCATAAAAAAATAAAATATAAGTGGTGATTAGAATCAAGAGTTTTCTCTCGAGTGAGAGTGCAGATTTAAGATATCACCAGTGGATTTAGTTAATTTAGAGCAGGGTTTTACCATATAATCCATGTCGGTCTTGAACCTTTTCTTTTAGGTTCTGTTTTGTCTTGTTGGGGGGCGGGTGCTGTTTTGGTTTGGTTTGGTTTTGGGTTTTGTTTTGTTGTTGTTGTTGTGGCAGGGTTTTATGTTGTAGACCCAGCTGGCCTTGAACTCACAGAGGTCCATTTGCCTGTATCTCCCATGTGCTGAGACTAAAGGTATGTGCCATCACACCGACCTGGCCCTCAATTTTTGATCTGCCCTTCTCAGACTTAGGAGTGTGGGGACTATAAGTGTGTGCCACCACTCCTGACTTTGGGAAATCAGAATAACCAACTCAAGAGGCTACTGAAAACAAAGCAGTTTTTCATATATCATTTTGCAGAAAAGGATGCCAACATAGAGGCAATGAAAAGATGGCCAGCGTGCTGATTTGGTTTTAATGTTCCCCAGTCTTGAGAAACCATAAGCCAGGACTTGCCCAATTCTCAAATCTCCACCCTGCTCCATTCAGATACAAAACTCTGGTGGTCTGAATGCTTCCCATTGGTTTGCATGTTTGAGTGCTTGGTCCCTGGTTGGTGGAACCATTTGGAAAGGATTAGGCTTTTATGAGAGTGGTGTCTTGCTGGGGGCTGGCTTTGAGGTTTCCCAGTGTCTCTCTCTGCCTCCTACTCGCACATCAAGATGCAAGCACCCAGCTGTCCCTGGCATCTGTGCTCTGCCATCATGGATTCTAGACCTCGGAAACCAGAGCCCCATATTAAGTGCTGTATTGTATGCCCTAGTCATGGTGGCTTGTCACAGCAGCAGAAACGTAACTAAGATTCTTATCTAATGAATAACTTGGGCCTTGAGCTTTTCCTCTTCTGGTCTCAGGCTCAATCACACAGCAGACCAACTTTCCAGTTTTTAGCATTCTGAGACAATCAGCTACAGCCACCAGCTGGGGCAGTGAGGAGCCTACCCATCTCTGTGACTGATAAACTCTAAGCACCTCACAGTAACAATGAGCCATAACAATTTGTTTCTTAATAAGGCTTCTTGGGATGATTTTTAAATAGACTTGAAGAATAATCTGAACAGTCAGGAATGGGGGTTTCACGACTGTAACCCCATCGTTTAGGAGACTGAGTCAAGAAGGTTGTACAAGTTCAGGTCACCCTGGGCTGTTCAGATGAGACCCTATCTCAAAAGAACAAAAGCGAAAGCAGGAGGAAAAATGGAAGGAAAAAAAATCTTGGGAGAGCATGTGACCCTGCACAGGTGATGGCCTTTGTTTGACATCCCCCTCAACGAATTGCTCCCCTTCTCCTTTATTTGAGAGTTTGTTTTGTTTTGAAGACAAGGTCTAACTTAGTATGTAGACCAGGCTAGCTTCAAGTTTGTTATGTAGTTGGGACTATAGGTGTGTGCTATCATGCCTGCTTTTCAATAAATTCATTTTAAAAATAAGCTCTGGGGGCTGGTGAGACGGCTCAGCAGGTAAGAGCACCCAACTTCTCTTCGGAAGGTCGAGTTCAAATCCCAGCAACCACATGGTGGCTCACAACCATCCGTAACAAGATCTGACCCCCTCTTCTGGAGTGTCTGAAGACAGCTACAGTGTACTTACCTATAATAAGTAAATAAATCTTTTTAAAAAATTATAAAAAAAAAAAAAAGCTCTGTATCCCAGGAATAGAACCCCTGAAACAACTGCTATGAGAACCAACCAACACAACGTCTTGTTAAGTTCTGAATGTCAACAGCTTGAGCCTGTAAATGCTTGCTGCTTGTGAAGATGGGAGATCGGTAGGTGCTAAATGGAGATTCATTCCCAAGGTCGGCTGCCCTAAATGAAAGAGATTTGAAAGGATACTTGTTGCGGGAAATATTTAAAAAGAACCAGCAGGTTCCTGAGCTTGTGCCAGCAACTCTGTGCCCTGGCAGCCTGGCCAGCCAATCACTGGTGGGCAATGGCCAACCTGTTTTTTTCTCATGGAGACTCTGACTCAGAACTCCAGCTTCTCTCCACCCAGCTCACTAGGTTCCCACTGGCAGGTCTTTACCACAACAGCACCATGCTTTAATACCACCACGGCCTTTGTGGTGCACATCAGGCAAACCCAAACTTTGCTACCATACTTTTCTCTCTGGAACCCAGTAGAGTCGCTGCAAAAAGAAAAACACCACACAAACTTAATCCAGAAACAATGGTAACAGTCTCTGGGTGCAACAACTAGAATCCTAATCTTGTCAGCCATATTAAGTCCAATTTCTCTGGTGGCGAATCCTGGCAGATTAAGCCAGTAGCTACATCTTGTCCTCACACTATCCTGGTCCAAAAGGGTCATCTCTCACCTCCTCCTCTCCTCCTCTCTCCAACCCTGAAGTCTCTCCTACTTACCCAGTGATAGGCTCCTTTATTCATTAGGGGATTGGTTCACAAGAAGTCACCTGAGTACCTGACTCACTCCTAGTCTGCAACCCCTCCCAGGAGAGCAGAATTGGCATCAAAATCCAAACAGCACCAGGCCCATCCACTACAGATACTTTCTCACTCTGATTCAATACCTCGAAACTGACCTCTGGGACTCAGCTAAGGGGTCTCACCACACCCAACAAGGCCTGGCCCACTCCTTCCAGTAGTAATAATGACTGCAGACAAAGACAGGGAGATAATCCTTCAAAGTCAACCAGAAAAAGGTTATGCCTTGACTCAGGTTTACAGCATTTATTGTTATTCTAATGTGCTCATAGAGAAACTTCAAATCCACAGCACCGCTGTGGACCAAGAACTGTTGAGTCCTCGAGACTCAGAATGGATTCAGTGATGGAGCCAAGATCAAGGCCCTGGGTTCAGTCTCAGCCCCAAACCAAACAGCACTTGGCAGGTAGAGCTGTGAGAGTTTCTGTCTATTCTGGGGGCCTCACAGCAAGGCTCCTTCTCAAGAAACAAACAAAAAGCAGGCTGAGTTCTTGTTCTTATAGCTTATCTGGAGGAAAGTGGGCTTGATACAGTAACAAGGAAAAGAAGAACCTGGCCTATAGGCAGAGGGGGATGTTGTAAGTTTTCACTAAGACTTCAGGGAAGGGAAGCAAGTGGATACATATGGTTGATTTCCTTCCTCCCTCCCTCTCTCCCTCCCTTTCTCCTCCCCTTCCTGCTGAACAGCCGCACAGCCTTTGTGTGTGTGTGTGTGTGTGTGTGTGTGTGTGTGTGTGGAGAGAGAGAGAGAGAGNAGAGAGAGAGAGAGAGAGAGAGCGCTTCTAAAAGCCTAAGCTACAGAACTTTGTAACGGCCACCCTCCGGTATTAGCATCTTCATCATCAGTAACTAATGCTACCTGCACAGGAAGCAGAAGGCCCTACGGTTCTTTTTTAACCTCACCTAATGAATAATATAATTGATACTGGAATTTTGGGGTTCCTATCTGGATCATCAGGTGATATGAGGGAAACTTGTGTTTCCCCTCTTGGGGTTCTTGGTCTCATTAATAACATAATTTAAGAGTGGGCTCAACTGGATGCTCAGTAACAATTTTACTAGAGTTTAAAAGATACCCCCAGACAGGACAGATGTGACTCTCTCAACAGCTCTCTGTAGAATGGAGGAGAGAGAGAGAAATACAGGGTGGGACAAGCCACATCAGCTGACACAGAGGAGGTCAGTCACATGTCCAACAAGCAGCCATATTGCAGGGAAGGAGGCTTTAGAGTGTTAGGAGGCCCCAAAATATTGGGCAAACCCAAAACATTAAGGAAAGCATGCCTAGAAGAGGGATGGAAAGAAGAAACAAGTTTTGCTCTCCTAAATATCTCAAGAAAGCCAGAAGACTTACAAAGCTGTGGCCAGCCAATTGGGTACTGCACTAGGGGTGGAGGTTCTGTGGAGGAAAAGTTAAGTATCTCATTAAAATGCTGGTTAGTCCACCTACCTCTCTCACATGGCTTAAGATTAGTCCTCCTTTGTAGGAGTCCCTTAGCCAAAGTTACTGACCTGACTCAGCAGGGATGCCCGTCCTCCATTCAGGCCAGAGATTCTATACTCTTGACCAGGGGAGTTTTTTCTACTTTAATGTAATGAAATTAAGTCTCATTCATAAGTCATTCAAATACTAGCATCAGCTAATCCATCAGGATCCAGCACACCAGAAAAGAGCAAGGTGGCTACTCCTGTATAGTGCATTGTCAATTCTATTTCTCTTCATCATAGTCACCTAGCTGGCCCTACAGCACCTTGATCCCCGGACTAAACAAAAGATCCTTCTCTCTGATCCCACTCATGCTCCTGTAGGGTCTATTTCAACACAGCAGCTAGGGACGTGGCTTCCAGGCCCTTTGGGATCTGGCCTATTATATACT
Source organism: Mus pahari (assembly GCF_900095145.1). Lineage (NCBI taxonomy): Eukaryota > Metazoa > Chordata > Mammalia > Rodentia > Muridae > Mus > Mus pahari. The sequence continues at coordinate 62,423,401 of NC_034592.1, forward strand.
CCTTCATCCACTGTGCCAGGCATGCTGGTTTGTCTTCCCCTTGCTGGACACGAACCAGGCACACACATCTACAGTGTAGAGTGGGATGGGAGTGGGGACCTCCAGGTGACCCTCCTCATCTCTGTCATGCCTGTGTTCAATTGTCACCTTCTCAGTGAAGCCCTGGTTCATTATTTTATAAATTGGCTATTTGACAATCCTTTCCCATCCCTGTTCATATGCTCTACATCCTGTATCACCTGTGAGTTTCTGGTACACAGTTTATTCATCTGTTGAGTAAGCTGCTTGTTCTCTCACTCTGTTAGAAGGTAAACTCCATCAGGGCAAAAGGATTTGTTTGTTTGTTTGTCTTTTGGGTGTTTTTGGATTTTTGTCTTTTTGCTTGCTTGCTTGCTTGCTTGCTTGCTTGCTTGCTTGCTTACAATAGCTCAGTCCCAAGAACAGTGACTAATGCAGACCAGTCATTTGAATGTATTTATTGAATTAAATAAAGGAACAAATAACTGCCACTCTCTCCTGCCTCCAGCAGGACAAGTCGATCTGTTTGTGTAAACTTAATTCTTTATCCTTTTTGAAACTGAATGAAGGCTGTCTGAACAGAGGGTTCACTCTGAAATGGAGACAGTGGTATTGTCTGGTCTGGATCGGCAAACCACTCGGGGAGATGATGAGAATGTGGGTGTGAAGGACCCTATTGCCAGATTTGACTTCTCAAGAACTCAGGTTCTTGATGACAGTTTTCTTGGGAAGAGTGGTTTCAACAGTCTATGAGACTTGGGGGAAGCTTTACATCAGTTTCAGGATGAGGGCTCTATGTATACATGCAAAGCCGCCACCACCAAATCTACCAAGCAGGCTGTAAGGAAGGCTCGAGGGAGACTCATCTCACATGAAAGTGCTAGGGAACAGGGCAGCCTTCCTCAAAGGACTCAGTGTCTCAAGAGGGTGCCCTTTCCTTTTCTAACTATGCTCCTTGATATTGTAAAGTTCATGAGCTTGGTTCTTGGGGGCTGGAGATATGGATCAGCAGTGAGGAGTGTGTATTGCTCTTGCGGAGGACCCGAACTCTGTTTCAGCACCCACTTTATGGTGTCTTAAAATTGCTTATAACTCCAGCTTTCTGGGGATCTGACCTCAGTAGGCACCTGTACTCACCTGCACACACACACAAACACACACACACACACACACACACACACAGAGAGAGAGAGAGAGAGACAGAGACAGAGACAGAGAGAGAGAGAGACAGAGACAGAGACAGAGACAGAGAGACAGAGACAGAGAGAGACAGAGAGAGACAGAGAGAGACAGAGAGATACACACACATACACACACACACATACACAGAGAGAGAGAAAGTAAGAGAGAAACAGAACACACATCTTTTAAAAATTATATATATTTGTTTTTTCAACAAGGGTTCACTCCCCCTGGGGGTTGTGTGCATGCATGACCACCATGTGTGGGTGTGTAGGTCAGAGAACAACTTGTAGACATTGGTTCTTTTCTTACTATGTGAGTCTCAGAGAACAACTCAGGTCATCGGGCTTGGTAGCAAATCTCTTTACCCACCTCTTACAGGCCCTGATAAATCTGTTGCAGAGCATAACGTCTCTTATCTAAAAGGTAACTTAAAAATGGAATGCTCATTTATATGCTTAAATGTGTATCAACATGAGAAACTCAGGAGTCTTCCGCAGCTGGGACAAAGTACTGGTCAGAATTTTTGGATTGATGTTTGATTTATTTTCTATTCTGGGAGCCAAAATGATATCCTATCAAAGATAAAATACTTGTTCATTTTTATTATATGAGTGATTTACTAATATAGAATAATTCACTAATAATTACTGAACAATTATATAGTGTCATAGCTAAATCCCTTCTATAAACCAACACAATGTCAAATGATAGATAATTTTGCCTCTGTATCAATCACAGCTTGAGCCCCACCCCTTCTCTTTGCTTCTCAGCAACTATTTGCCACAACCGCTTCTGCGTGCCTGTCCTACTGCAGATGGAAGCAGCCCAGCTCAGGCCAAAGGTCCTTGTAAACAGGGCTCTTTGGGAATTCAGAACCAATGGGGGCATTTGTAATAGGGAATTTGTCATAAGGAGTCATCTTCACACTTGTGAGAGGATATGGAGAAGTTTCAAAGAGGGAGGGGAAAGACTGAAGACCAGCTTTGACACAGGTAAGGGAGTCCAAACTGGCTGGGGCACACACACACACACACACACACACACACACACACACACACACACACACACACGTCCTGCTGTTATAGAGGGACCGCTGACAGGGCTGCTCTGAACATCTTCAGAAAGTTTCAGGCACAGTGAGTCTCTATAAAGTCAGTTAGCTGGTCTATGGTCACTCCAGAGTGGTCAGGGAAGAGTGAGGACAGAAACCTTGTACATTGTTTTCATTCTTTACAAATTTCTTACACATCAGGCAACTCTATACTTTTGCCCTTACTGACAGACATAGACTTATAAACAGACAGGAAAGGAGATTTGAGGAAGTACAATTCTCAGCATAACCAAGTAGTTCAAAGAACAATGCAGCCCAAACATTTTGATGACAAGCTGTGGGATTTCTTTCTTTGGTGTATCCCAAAGGGCCAGATAACTCACTAGTCAAACACCTGACCTGTCTCTCAGCTTGCGTTTCCCTTCACCATTTCTCGGTACAGGATGCCTTGGGGTTGCATCTTTCAATGAAGCACTAGCAAGCATTTCAGCCTTTTAAGTAAACTCAGCCAAAATAGCACCCGATAGAAACCTGCAATGAAAGCAGATGTGTGAACAGATGAAGCGATGGTGGGACTATGGTGGTTCAAATTTGGCTCAGTTCATTTGCATGTAATGGAATTGATAGGCTTAATAGCACCGGGCATTTAAGAACATCCTCATCTTTCTTCACAGAAAATGTCCCTCTCTGAGACAAATAAAAGGGATGGATTACAGAAGCAAAGATCCCTTTAGCTAACATCTGACTTGTGACTTATGCGTTCACAAGAATATACACGTAAAGAAAATTCTGCTGCCCTCTGGCACTTTTCAGAGCAATAATAACACTGGCATAGCTGGAGAACAGGGAAAAGCCCGTTACTCCCACTTACACATCTCTGCCAGGCTGAGTTTTCTAACTATTGTGATACACAGAGTGGTAAAACTGTCTTTGCTATGCAGCTCTGCATACACACCCAGCGCTCTTAAATCCACCCGCTGTCCCAGATGGATGGTGTAGCACCATTACATCTTCGCTTGACCATTTGTCTGTAAAACAGGCAGGAGATGTTTCCCTCTGATGTACAAAATCTGTCTTCCAAATAATGCTATGGAAGAGAATAGCAAGCATACATGCTTTCTTACAATACATTGTGAGGTGTGGGTTTGGGTAGCTCCTGCATCCCTGGGTAGTTTATGATTCCACTAATAGGGGTTATGTGAAAATTTTTGAGTGGACGTTTTTTAGATAAAGACTGAAGAGTTCTCTGGTCTCCTTTCACTGTCTGGTATTTTTCACGTATGCCTATGTCTGCGTGTGAAAGCTGTTTTAGTAGTTGCCACCACACTGGGACCCAGATGGAAAAGGAGCTATAACAGAGTAAAGTTGAGCGACCTAATGGCTCCCTTGTAGAGACTGTTTCCACAGGGAGGAAATTGGGGTGAGACTGCCATGTGTCACAAGGTTTAGCATTTGTTATTTTAAGATGATCCTTATTCAAGATGGAAGAAATTAATCCCACATGTAAGAAGGAGACTCAAGAGAAATGATATGTAGGCAAGAATGCTCAGAGCTATGTCAGAGCACACCAGAATTGTATCAGCACTGACAACTGGAAAATGCCACGAGGACTATCTCAGTAGGGGGCAAGATCATCAGTTTTTAAAGGAACCCTTTCCTTCACCAATTCAAAACGGCTAGAGCGCTCCAAGAGTCCCTGTTTGGCCCATTTCTCTAGATTTGCCCCCTTGAAGTTGTTAATGATAGAGACGTCTTGATACAGGAACATTCTTCAATTATCCCTTTACAGAAGGAACGTCTGTGCAAATATTTAAAGTACCCCCTCCCTCCGTGCAAATTTGCCTTTAGATCAATCTGGTCTTGGACGCATGCCAGGAATAGCTTAAGCATGGAAGTTGCTGGGTGGGAAGGGTGTAAGGAGGCTGCACGGACACTGCAGGGCTTTGCCAGGGACTTAAAGCCCTTGGTCCTTCCTTCCACACAGTCCAAGTGTTTCTCCCGGACTGGGAGCTCGCAGGGCAGAAAGCCTACACATATTGTTTGTTTATTGAATGAGGCCTCCGAAGGGCGCCGAGGGCCAGGGGCTTGGTCTCGCAGAGCGGAGGCCACCAGGCTGCAGTTCCCCGGTGAAGCCCTCTCCCACCGCTCCATGGCCAGAGCGCTGCAGTCATTCCCGGACTCTTCTTTCCAGCCCAGCGCTCCCGCCGCGGCAGGACTGGACACGCGGGGGGCCTATCTCTCCCGGGCAGGGTCTGTCGGGTGACTGATCTCGGTACCCCCACGGATTCCCGCGGACGCCAGGCAGGGAGGAGACGGGCGCTGGAGCCCGTATGAAGGGGGCGCGGTGGGAGCAGAGCTGGACACCATGGAGCCCGCGGGAACGATCCGGGCTGGTGGGTGTTCCGGAGCCGGGGGCGGGGAGCCCGGAGCGCCGCCCCGCCAGCGCGCCCCGCCCGTGGGAGAGGAGGGGCTGCGGCGCGGAGGACCACTGGAGGCGCCGCGCGGCCGCTGCTGTCCGCGCTGGAGACCACAGCTCTGCACAGGCGGCGTCCGTCCTCCGCGCCTCCGGAACCTCCTCCAGCCTGCGCGCCTGGCAGGTAGCACGGGCCATCTCCCACCGCGACCTACCGCTCGCCCTGCAGGTAAGTGTCTCTCGGCCGCGGGGTGGATACCCCGTGCTTACCGCGCGGCCCGGGGGCATTGTGCGCGTCCAGAGGGCCGAGGACCCTGGCGATACGCGAGTGGGCAGCCGCAGCCCCAGGCCCCCCAAGGCATCGCTGTCTCCAGAGGCTCCCCAGCTGGGTAGCGCGCAAGCGAGGATGGGCAAATCGGTCCCCGGTGCGGTCAGAGTGGGAGGGGGTACCGGTGTCACGGTCCCCGCTCACCGCCCGCCCTCCCTTCCCGCGGCTGCCGGGGAATCCGGCTTCCTTGTACACGCATTCCCCTCTGCCCCCTTTCTCCGCCCCCCACGGCAGTTCTTCATCCCCGATGCCCGCACCCCAGGGCCGACTGGCTGGGAATGGAAGTCCGGGCCGGGAGGACTGATGTAATTGTCAGCAGAGAACCGAACCGGTGTGGGTGAGAGCGCCCGCGCCTACGAGAGCTGACGCCTACGCTGCACCTTTCAGGGAATCCGGGAGCCGCGGGCAGTGGCCGGGCAAGTTGTGCATCGGGTTTGGTTGTGCGCGTGCACTGCGGACTGTCCTCGCGAGCACTCCTGGCTACCCACGGCTGGCGTCCCTGCAGCCGTCTCTGCAGCCTGCGTCCGCGCTCGCCGCCCGAGCTCCCTTCTCCGGTTCAGACCGGGACAGGGTTTGCATTGCAGTCAGGACGTGCTTCCCTTGCGTCGAGCTTGGAGCTGCCCGCAGATCGAGTCGCCAGGGACGCTGGGGGAGGAGGGATGGGAAACCTGGGGAGGAAGCTGCGGAGAACGAATGGCACCCGCAGATTTCTAAAAGCCTCTACCGTTTGCAGACGCACCGTAAGCCACGTCTTAAGCTGCTTTTAAAAGTTATGGCCAGATACTGATTCTTGTGACGATTCTGTGATCTACCTGAAAGGTTGGTGAAACTAGAGACCTAAAGCTGGGGAAAGCATTACATAATGGACATGAAGCAAATGACAGAAACTAAACGGAACCCCGGGTTGCCAAATTGTTTCTCGCTTCTGGACAGAAAGTCCTATAAGGCTTTTTTTAAAATAAGAATTTCCATTTTGGAGTCACTGGTCAAGATTTAATAAGTCATATATTATATTCGATTTCTCCTAACAAAATAATACTTTGAACGTATTATATTAAAAAATGCATACTAATTGATAGTTATGTCACAGACTTAAATGTATACTTCAAAGGAGAATTAAATCTTCCATCTTAAAACTAGTCAACTTTGTTTTCCTCTTTTTAAGTTTTTGCATACAGATCTATATATTCCTTCTCCACCCCCACCCCCTTTGCTTTCTACAGTTTTGAGTACTGTGAATTCGTGATGCTGATATTCCTATCTAGGGCTTGCTACAGCATTGCAGGTACAAAGACTCATAATAAATGAATCAGAAGACCTAGCAGTAACTCTGGGAGCGAGCAGGTTCCCAAGGTCGAAGGGAAGATGCTGTGTAACTCGGCTATAATCACCTACAGAGAATGTGTATGCCTCATTGGGTTACAACGAAGGCCCTGATTGGTGGAATATTATTTCTGTTATTGGCTTCCTCATTTAATATATCTTACCCAAAATATCTTTTAAGTTAACAGGATATTTTGAAATTAAAAACCTTTGCTTTTACCAATCTTAAAAATTCTCGGTTTTGTCCAGATTTTCAGTTGTTCTGTCAGTGACAATTATACATTCAGTGGAAGGACTGCTTTGGGGAAGACTTCTGTTTCAAATTGTGATGATTTATCAGATGTCTCTTGGTTTTAGTATGGCGAAGTTCTGTTTCACAGAACTGTAGTTCTAATTTCAGAGGATCATGTAATAGATGCTGTCGTTTCTCTACTTTGATTTAACCTCAAGTGAGTTTTACTTGTGTTTAAGCTAACTTTACTTCAGAAAGAAACACAGTCTGTCCAAGATTAAATGTTCTTTTTGGTGAGAGGTCTGTAGTGGTCCTATAGATGGATTATGTAAATTATAAGTAGACAAAAGCTTCACGTGATCACTCATGAAATTAAGAAGACTAAGGAGGTTTCATTTTATTACAATACTTGGCTAACTAGCAGTCTGAGATCATTCAGTTGGTAATTGCTCATTAAGTTCCTACTTTGTTGAAGACACTAGTCTAGGTTCTATGGGAGATGTGGAATGTGCCAGCCCTTGTAAGGTTATATCTGCTTTAAGAAAGACAAGGTATAAATTGTTGAAAGCAGAAAAAATTTTTGTTGACTGTAAAGGTTAAGTCATATTTATACTTTAAAAGTCTTAGAGTAGAAAGTTCACCCCTGTCCCTTTGTTCCTGGTTTTTTTTTTTTTTAATTCCCTTACTCAACACTGTATCATCATGTAGTATGTAGCAGTAGCTAATTGACTTCCATTGCTGTACAATATTCCCTCTGTGTCCTCAAACAGTGTTTGTTCTCAGCCCATGGCTACTTCCTTTTGAAAAAAATTGCAAAATGTTTCCTTAGGCACAGGTGTACATATTTCTCCTGAGCAGATACCAAAGGATAGAATTGCTGGACTGTAGAGGTCTGTGAGTGTTTGAGTTACTAAATATTGCCACATTCTCTTCTAAGTCTGTTGTCTTAACTTACTCAGCGAAGCCAAGGAAACAAGCTAACACAGATAAGCAGCTACAAAAACAAACATTTTTTTTAACATACATATTCTAAAACACACTTTTTACTTTTATTGTTTTAAGAAAAGCAGTGTGGTGAGCATAAAGCTTGGGATAGGGCCAGCAAGGTGGCTCGGCAGGTGAAGGCCAGTTGCAAACCCAATGACCTGAATTTGATCCCTGGAATCCATATGGTGGTAGGAAAGAGCTGGCTCCCACAGGGTGTCTATTGACCTCTCTACTCAAGCTGTGGCACGTATGTCCCCAAATAAATAAATGTTTAAAAAAACTGTGCAGTTGTCTTTTAGGAGTATCAGGGAGATGACCACAGGTGGATATAAGTTCCACATAGTGATCTTACGAAGGATTGGTGGTTGCTGTATAGATAATTGTTGCGTTTTTAAAAAAGAAAAACAGTGCATCTTGCAAAGAACCAATGATGGTATTTTAAAACTCTCAGGAAAAAAGAAAACAAGGTCATTGGAGCTGTCACACAACAGGCTTCTGTGGCACTAGACCCAGAGGTGTCATTTGAAGGGCAAGAAGCTGCCCCTGTGTATAAGCATGAATTGCCAAGAGTTGGTGAAGAATGTTGGCAGGAAGGTTGGGCAGGGACAGTCATGCCGGGAGGAGGAGGGCTACTTGGAACTGAGGGAATGTAAGACATGGAGGAGGCAGGCCCTGGCAGTTTCCCAACAGATAAATCACTCCAGATGTCCAGGGGATGATGGGTAGAGAGAAGATAGGAAGAGAGATCCAAGGCGGGAACCCTGGTTATAGGAGAGTTCTCAAGTTTGGAGAAAATGAGGAAGAGTTCATTTTAAATCACTGAGAAGATAATCTAGGGCTTGTGATGTGATCCTAGGTAAGGAAGAGAGGAAAGGGTCCGAGATATCTGAGTGAGGGAACTGGAGAAGCTGCAGTGGATTTCAGATGTTAATTATGGAGTTAGTTCCTATCAACTTCTGTCTGAACACAGGCGTTGACGCTCCCTGGAGTGGTGAGGATCCTGCATTGGAGGATGGAACCCTCTAATGTATCTCAACGAGTACGGAGAAGTCAACGAAGGAGTAGTACAGAAGACTCATTTGTATTGTCTATTTACGGATGGAACATAAACAAATAACATCTTGATTAAGATACTGTGGTGTGTCAGTGTGGAAGGCAGCATTGAGCTACAGAGCTGAGGGAGTCCTGGGGTTGCAGGAGAAGGCTGAGGTGGGAAGATCAAATCATTCACAGTATGCAAAGTGAGGGTGGGGACTTCTGGTTCTAAGCCACTGCTCATCTGGAGCAAAAATGCCAATAGTCACTTTCCAAGGGCACAGAATATAGTAGGCCTGAGGGACAGGGACCTTAGGGTTTGCTCTCCTAATGTTTCTGATTGAATGTTGTCAAGCATCCCCACATGCACTTCCGTTGTCTCATTATACCTCCTTGATAACTGTTCAGCCCTCTCAAGCTCTGTCATTCTAAGAGAGTCTCTGTGCTCCCCTTTGGAGACAAGGGACTTTTCATTTGTTCCTTTGTTCTATTTCTGTTTTGACAGATTCTCCTTATGTAGTTCAGGTTGGCCTTGAACTAATTATGTGGCCCAAGCTGACCTCAGACTCAAGATCCTCTGTCTCCGCTGAATGAATAATGGGGCTAGAGCCACTTCTAGCTCGGGCTTTAATTTATAAGGAATAGTATATATTGTTTTGGCTGCATATCAATGTGACAAGCACCATGGATGAAAAACAACTTCCAGGAGGAAAGGGTTCATTTGGGTTCTAATTCCAAGTCACACAGTCCATCATAGAGGAAAGTCAGAGCAGGAACTCAGGCAGGAGCTTGGAGCAGAGAACACGGAGAAGCACTGCATGCTAGGCCCAACTTGTTCTTATACAGCCTAGGTCCATCTATCTAGGGATGGTGCTGCCTGCAGTGGGCTGGGCCCTCTTCCATCAATTAATAATCAAGACACTTTCCCACAGGTTGGCTGATCTAGGTAGTTCCTCAGTTGAGGTGTATACAAACTGACAGTTAAAGCTAACTAGGACATGTGCCTTTTGGTGTTTTTTTTTTTCTTTTTTTTCAAATATATGAAGAAAATATTCAGGCAGTAGAAATGGCCATGTTTTTGTTGGTACTTAAATGACTCATGGTAAGTTGGCTCATAGATTTTCAAGCCAAAAGGGATTTAAACATGGTCTGTAAGAGGTGTCAGGACTGCAGCTGGGTTGGTAGAGTCCTTGTCTGCCATGCTTTAGTGGTTCACAAAGAAAAAAACCAAACCGAAAGCAACACACAATCAAAAGCCATTCTATTGGCGCCTCTGATTTTCCAAGAGAAGGAGGCCCCACACTTAACCCCGTGGGCCCTGCAGATGGTACTGAGAAGTTTGACAAGTAACTGAATTCTGACAGTGGGAAGAGGGGTTAAAGCCTGAATCTTACTTAAGGAACCATAAGGGTAGATGAATGAGAAAGTGAGCCAAGACTGAGATTTTAATCTTTCTTGTGACACATATTCATGTATTTATATATCCCCCCTCTTGCTTTTTCTCTTCTCTGACTAGAAAATGAAAATGTGTGTATATAGTTTTTAGTGTTTACTCTTTTTTTTTTTTTTAAAAAGGATTTATTTATTTTATCCTATATGTATGAGTACTTTGCCTGCATGCATGATGCATACCACAGAAAGAGGCATGAGATCCTCTGAAGCTGGGGTGATGGATGTTCGTCATGTGAGTGCTGAGAACGGAGCCAGGGGCCACCGCGAGAGCAGCGCATGCGCCTAACTACTGAGTCTCTCCAGCTCCGAGAGAGTTTGCTTTTTGGCAACTATAGGCCTGTGGTTTGTTCAGTAGTGGGAGGGCGCAGGGGAAAGTTAAATCCTCCGGAGCTGGCTACTCTGTTTCTTTTCCTTGACATCCTCTTTCTTTCTGTTAACAGAGAAAGTCAGCGGCTCTTGGGCCAGGACTAGGACCTGAACATGTAGGGTTTGTCTTGCCTTTTATAGAGGTACCCTTCCTGTAGCTCTTGAGACAGGCCTAGTCACCCCTTCAAACCTGCAAAAGCAGAAGGAAAAATAACACCCATTTATTTTTAGAATCTTTTTTTTTTTTCAGAAGTCAATCTAAAAATAAACTTGGCCTCAATTTCCCGCTGTAGGTGCTAAACTACATGCCCTAAACTAGAGCTAAGCTTTATTTACTTATTTATATTGTGATGTTGAGGATAGAACCTGGGATTTTTTTTTTTTTTTGGTATGTTACATGAGTGGTCTACCATTGAGCTACATCCTTAGCTCGTTCTTATAAATTAGTATCATATGTAATAAGTATACTCGATACCTAAGTAGCTAAAGGAACAGTAAAGTAAATATATTGTGTCATGTGTTATTTCTGGAGCTGAAGTTAAACGTCTGGACTTATTTTAAATTATGTTCATATTTTTGCTTTCTGTTTATCCATAGCAGCTAGACAAGCTTTTGCATATTCTCACCCCAGCAGGCAGCACATCTGAACAGGGTTTATTGTATAATTTCCCAGGAATAGAAAGAGTGGCACAGTTTGAATGGCATGTGGATTGTGAAAAGGCATTAATATATTCTTTTTGATCTCAGTAAGTTTCAAATTGAGGCAACACACACACACACACACACACACACACACACACACACACGCTGGGAGAGAGAGAGAGAGAGAGAGAGAGAGAGAGAGAGAGAGAGAGAGAGAGAGAGAGAGAGNGAGAGAGAGAGAGAGAGAGAGAGAGAGAGAGAGAGAGAGAGAGAGAGAGAGAGAGCGCAATCTGCAAGGTAGGCCAAGCAAATGTAGGGCTCATTTAGGAAAAAAAAAAAAAGTCCCCTAGGAACATAGGGAGGGGGACAGAGTTGAATCCAAGAGGAGCAGATAGTGATAGTGAGGTGGAAGGTCAGCAGAAAGGGGTGGGGGTGGGGTGGGGAGAGACTGCGGCCTCACCTGTCTTTCACTTTCAGAATGGGCCAACCGAGGAAATCAAAGTACAGACCCCAGAAGCTATGAAGATCAGGTATTTTGGAAACCATTTGGCTCTCCATTAAGATAAAGTCTTTAAATATTTTGGAAGCCGAAAAAAAATCTAAACAAAACAACATAAAACAAAACAACTTTAGCTCCATTTGAGGAAAGATCACACATATAACAGGTAGAAGATAAAATTTATCGTATTAGAGACTGTTCTCCACATAGTTAATGTCCAGAGAGCTCCTATGTATCAAGAAGAGAAAATGATTGCTAACCAGTGGAGAAGGGGGTAAAGGAAATGAACAACGCATTCGTTCCACAGAAAATTAATTACAAGTGGCACAGAAGAGATATAGAGGTGTACTTACTTCATGAGGAGAGAGATGTGAGCTTACAATTCTTAATTCCTTGTATCAGCAAACATCATGATCCTTTTAATTCATTATGGTGGCAAGGCTTGCAGAAGCCAGTAAGCATCATTCATTAGAGTTAGGTGAGCAAGATGGCAGATGTGGCATGTATGGATATCACCATTTGGCATTAACTACCTAAGTTAAAAATTTACCCTAGGGACCTTAAGGGGTTTTTCTCTATTAATATACTTTGCAGGATGAATTTGTATAGAAATTTATTATAGCACTGATTAAGAAAGGAACATTAAAAGTTATCCTGAACTGACTAAATAATTTGGAAGCAGAAGCAAAATTAGATTGCTATTGAAAATGCAAGACCACCAAATGCAGTGTTGGTGTGCAAAGATCTCTGGGCTGGAAGAACAGAACAGATCAGGGACAGGTTAGAACATGACTGTTCATGGTAAATACTAGAAAATGATTCTTCATGTTAAGTATGAACACGAGCGCACTTTCTCTTGTAGCTATAAATGCTGTTACATAAAACAAAAACAAAAACAAAAAACCCCTCAAAATGACAATTGCCTCTTGAAAAGAAAACTGGGGCCGGGGTGAATATGGAGGGACACGTATTTTCTTGCTGTGCTCTATTAGATTATTAAGTGCAAGAATTCATTGTCTCTTCAATTGAAAAAGTTTCTAGGGCATCTTTTACACTGATCAGTTTTGTTGAGTAGTTGTCAGCCATGGAACTTTTTGTAACATCGGGGTCAGTTGCTGGAGGCACATGCTTATTTCCATAAGCAGTCACTGTTACTACTAACCTAACAGGTTAGAGGTCCACACAGAAGGACACCGGAAGCATTTGTCCTTTGGAACGGATTAACACATCTTGGTTCTCTAGAGTTCCCTTGCTTTCATCATGGCGCTCCCAGCTAGCTGGTCTCACCTGAGAGAGATTCACAGAACACCGAGTGGGACCCAGGTGTGCATGGGACTAAGGAAGAATGTGGAAGGCAGCAGTGATGGTAGAAGCCTGGGGCTGGGAGGTTCGCAGAGAGTGAGACAGCAGTTGCTCTGCCCGATTCTGTGTAGCCATAGTAGAAAAGAGGAGACCGTCACAGGTCTTTATCACCTGTAACTCCTCCTCCAGGGGCGGGTTTCTTCCCCCAGGGGGGCGGGTTTCCTCTAGTCCAGGAATCTGTAGGTTTTGTCTTTGTTTTTGGTATGCATTTCTGGCCATCACTGGTCCTCTCCTAACTTTCTCCATCCCTGTAAACATCATTCCCTGGAATTAGTTTCTTTCTTTCTTTCTTTCTTTCTTTCTTTCTTTCTTTCTTTCTTTCTTTCTTTCTTTCTCTCTCTCTCTCTCTC